>NC_085086.1:3727544-3830044 GCF_963422355.1 Corticium candelabrum
CACACACCAGTGTTCTGCGCAGGATCTTTGAAGTGCTGGTTGGGTATCCAATGCATTAACAGGCGTGGTTTATTTAAGATTGAGAGAGAAGTAGCGCAAATGACCAGACAAGCAAAAAATGTCTGAAAACGAATTTGACTGGCTCTGTTGCAGAGTGCCTAGGATATTGCCTTGCTCATCGCTGACATGCAAACTGCTGTGATGGATTTCCTACCACCTTAGTGCCCTGAGCGATAGATCATATTATATAGATTGTATCCGGGTATGCTGCCATGTCACCGTGTGAACAAAGTGCTTACCTATCAACAAACTCCTCACCCTCATGGTCATTAGCTTGAAGCAAGTAAAACACTAGCTAAAATATATGGTGGTCCTAGAAACATGTGGAGTGATGGTCAGTGTTTGTCGAGTAATGGTCGGGCCCGACCACCTCCAACCACAGTGGGCAGAACCCTGACGTGTGCACGCATGCATGCACACACACACACACGCACGTGCACACACACACACACGTGCACACACACACGCACGTGCACACACACACACACACACACGTGCACACACACACACACGTGCACACACACACACACACACACACACACACACACACACACGTGCACACACTCGCTCAGACCTCCTATGCATGCATTCACACACTCAAGGACACTCATACCATGCACACATCCACACATGCACACAAACCATAGTATCATTAGCTCACTCTTCATTAACTCCCTCTTTCTTTGCCACAATGTCCACTGAATGGCGATGCCGAGCTTGCACCAGTTCATCAGCTCTGTTGTTTACTTGAATCACTTGAGCTTCACCACCCATTACTTCCTGTTCAGCACCAGCTAAACGTTGCTTAATACTCTCAGCCTCTTCAAGATTACTGGGATCTCTCAGTGACAAAATCATAGCTTTCTAAACACAAAATGCACCATAACAACATGTCCAACTATTGGAAAATGTACACTTCAAAGTTACCTCTACTACTAACAAATCAAGAAATAACTAAACAGTAAAAAATAATAATGAATAAAGAAGCACTACAGTGCTAAAACCTCAACAGGTGTATGCATATCTCATCACATGATTAGACTGAATTAGTCATTCCATTCTCATGAGACACAAGGTCATGTGCACATGCTAAGACAGTGTATGTAAGGCAGCTGAAGATCAGAAGGCACAAACGCTCATGAATTTGACATCATTGAAAGTCCCCTCACGTGCTGGTTACGCCTGCCATATTTACACAGCTATCACCATCTAACCGAAATCATTTAAGCTCAAAGCTACATAGGTACAGGTTGTCGTAATGAGCCATTATGGGCGGTTCTAGGCGTGGCATAGGTGACCCCAGAGCTGCAAGAGCCAAAACAAAACATTAATCTGGGAAAACATGCACGCGCAAATGTAGATTAGGCATCTCTGCTTGCTGTCACTTTGGACGCCGCAACAATAATTAGCCATGCACACCGAAAATTCAAGCTGTCAGACTGCGGAACCACTATCTAGGCAGAAACATGCAGAACAAGCCAAATACAAGTCAGGTAGCCTTGACACTAGGCCATCTTTGCCTTACGTGGTGGAGTAACAAGGGTAATCATAGGTATGGTTCACGAGACGCCTGGTTGTTGGTGGGAAAACATGCACATTTACAAATGTAGATTAAGAGTTGTTTTTAAGTGATAAACTCTTATCTACTAGACACGGGTGTACAGTCGTCAACCAGAGGACTGCTATACCCTTAGCCCGGATATCCGGGCTTCGGGTAATACACTCTAAAGTTCGTTTCAGAATTAAAGTCACCTCTGGCTTTGGGGAGTGGCTTAGAATACCTAACACCATATAATATACTAGATGCCCTATTGTTGTAGTGGTGTCTCATTACTACTGTTCCAATAACTTGCCAGTAAAATACACAGAACAAAGCCGACGGTGCAGTAGAAAGCAATAGAGAGTCTTAGTGGCTGTACCTAGCATGCAGACTGCATTGTCAAGCTGTTTCTAGTTACTATTTAGGACAACATACCAATCTAGTTAGAGTAGGTATGCAATTAGAACGGTATCTGATTGACAAGACTCCACTCATTATCACATAACTCAACCTATCGTCAGTGTAAAGCATCCTACAAATGAGAGGAGTGCGTAATTGAATAAAGCAAACATAGAGCTTCCAATGATACCCGTACGAGCTCAGTCCAATCTAGGGTTACGTGTCAGCAGCCCACTTTCGGTTGTGACTGCAAAGGTGACTTTAATTCTGAAACGGACTTTAGTTCCCTCTCTCTACAACCTTTGCCATAATAGTTTGTCTGTCTATCCTTCCTGTCATTATCCATCTGTCTATCTTCCCAAACACTGCTCTAATTGCAGCAAGAATTTCCCATCCAAATATCTTATAGCAACTGGTCTACCAACATGTCAAAGTGTCCTATGGCATATTCAATTGAGGCTTTCTGCAAAAAAGAAAAGAAAGATGAGAAAGAACAGAAAGCGAATGTAATAGAACAAAAGTTTTCAAAAATAGAAAACGTGACACAAATTACATGTGCACACAAGAATGATGCAAGCGGCTGCTGTTTCAGCTAAAGTAGTGTTAATGTTCAATGACGTTGACAGATACATACACCGTAAAGATAAAGGAGTGAAAGTGTTGCAGAATCACCTCTGCAGCTCCCCTGATGCACCGTTTTAGCAATCATTTCACCTCCTAGACAACAGAAGCTCTATTGGCTTCTCTGGGCTGCAGTTTGCACACTGACTTTGTATTTCACACAGGTTTTTCCAGGACTTCAAACCACATGATGATTTTTACAGCTTTCTTTCATGCTTTCCAGACTGGAGGGTTGAAATGACGAAAAGCCTTTCCAAGCTTTCCGAAAAGAGACAGTACACCAATTGAACACCCTAACCCGTCTTTCTCATCTTACGTTTTTTGGAAAAGTCCCAATTGTATATGCCCTTAGTAAGAGCATAGCATAATAAGATGAAACCAGGCCACCTGTTATAGGAAGTGTAGCTATACAGTGCAGCACAAAAAAATTGGCTAGTATAAAGCAAAAATAACTTAACTCTCCACAGTCAAAAAATGTATCACAAGCCATGACAAGTACAAGCAAAAGTACAAGCAAAAGTACAAGCAAAAGTACAATTCCATGTACAACTCAACATAAAGAAAGTGCACAATAGTACATGACTGGACATCAAACAACTGATAACTACTACAGTACCAACATTGAACAGTATCTGATTCTACCAGACATGTCTGTAACCAAAGTCAGAAACTACACTGTGTTTTACAAACTTCTACTAAAACAGCTTAACTTACTTTGTCTCTTATCCACAGCTCCACTAGTCCAACTTCTCTCACAAATTCATGAAACAGAAGTACTTCTAACAGTGTTGCTTTTCTTTGACTTGAGAGTTCAAGCAGATGCTGATACTGTTCCATAATTTGAGGCTGCAGTTCTGCTACTGTCTCTACACGATCCTCTGCAGCCAATTCAGCATGTTGTATTTGCAAACCACTCATCACCTTTTCGTATGCTCGCAGCTCTTCTTCAACATCTTCATGTTTCTTAATAAGAGCTTGTGTATGGTACTGATCACGACCATAATCTGGACTAGTTACAACCTGTACCATATCACATGACATGACAGCATGGGTGTATTGAATAGAAACAAATAATTTCACATAAACCTACCTGTTCCATCATTTTCATCCAATTGATAGTTTCTTGTGAGTCAGCCAAATATTGGTAAAGAATCCCAAGCTGGTTTAGTCGATCACGCTTAGTGGCAGCAAGGCTCTTATATCCTGACCAATTCTTCTCTACACTTGTCACCTTGGCCTTGATGTTTGCCGCATCGTAATGTCCAGCAAGCAGCAGCTGATTGGCTTGTGAGACAACATCCTGCACACGACCCTCATGACCTACAGTTGCAGTTTCCAACCCCTAAATAACACATTATCAAGTTTTGTCGATTGTCTGAAAATGTGTTTAAATCTGTCTTAACAGTTATATCGCAATAGCTGATTAGCCCTTTCTTTGTACAGGCAAATTACTTAAGTTAATTAACACAAATTCCTGTGTATAGACTCCGGTTATTGGGCGAGACAACACAAAAACCTGGATAGCCTGTTCCCTGTATGTTTGACCAAATCATGTCCAAAGTCGCAGCTATTTCAACATTCCGTTGGACGCTGTCACTTAGAAGACGTTACTGCCACTGCAGAGAACAAGTGTAGCTGATTTGCTCGTCCTTTGCCACTCATAGTGGTAACTTCAGATAGGATAAATCCCGGAAAACCTGTTTATCATAGTGTGACCAAACCACATCTGTAGTCACGGCTATTCGGCATTCTTGGATATCATCACTTCAAAGATGCTGCTGCTGTTGCTAGCTGATTTCAACGTCTACTACAGCTAACTGATTATTGCGGTTTGCTTTCTTCATCCTCTGAGTTATCATTACTGTACTTCATCAAGTGACAGTCTTGCTTCAACCGAAAAGTGCCAAGCTCCATCATGAGATCAGTGTCAAGCTCCATCACGATATAGAGACAGCAAATCAGAATTCGCTGAATTCTATGGAACTTTGCAGGAATGACAAACAAGTCACGTGAACAACTTTTGCTTTCACACATGTGCATATGTATTCCAAGGCTAGGGAAGAATGGGTCGTCAAATCTGTTGGCATCAGACTGACTTTGTCCTAACCTGACCGTGAGACGGCTGTGGGAGACTCTGAATTATTGTATTGACAAGTTGCAATAGCATACTGAACTATTGTTTGGATGCCACATCTCTTAATACATTATACTATTCTCAATACAGCCACAGTTTACTATTGTACTAAATGCACCTCTCAAGACAGAATGGCAGGGTTTCCCCAGAGAGGAATGGGGGCAAATTCCCCACTTTAATTAACTGGGCTTACAGTTCATTTGTTCATGTGATTATCTTGTCAAAACAGTATACTGTATATGTACCAAGTCAAATGCTTGCACATCACTTCCTAACACGCATGTGAAACATCATTCCTCTGGTTGTTCGAGTTTTTCTACCGTTATGGTGAAATGTATTAAGATATAAAATTTATAACTTCTATTAAAATTTCAGTTGAAGGACCTTCCCACATGTATTTTTTTGAAAGAGCCGTATCTCATTGGTCATTGATCAGAAATAGAAAAAGAAGCTGTATAATCACGATCATCAGTAGACAACATCATCACTTCTCACGTGAGCATTTAGGTGCACTTTTGATGCACTGGAGTTTGTTAACCGTGTGAGTCTATAACCAAATCAACAATTTTTCTTCTTGAACTTTCACTGGTGCATATAGCAATGCATTGAATCAAGCAAGGCTTCATTTTAAAGCCCCGTTCTTGTGTGTTTGCCGTGTTTTGCAGTAATGAACAACCTGTTTGTGATCTTTGCTGTCACTCTGTTGCCTCATTTTGAGTGATGAGTAACATTTAGACTTGACAGATGTGAACTATGAGTACAAACTTGCATATGCACGTGTTCTGTGTGGTATGCGCTTATTAAATGGTTTGGTTTGTACCTCCTGAATACATCCTAGACAATGCATCGTTAAGGAAGGAATGACTGACGTGAAGAGGAAGTTTTTAGACAAGTCTGATGATAGTGAGAGCAGGGCCGGATCCAGGAATTTTTGAAAGAAGTGGTTCACCTGGTAGCAGTTATTTACAGCATTACTAATTTTCTCTTTTCTAATGAAATTATATGAAATTATTGAACCACGCTTATTGAAAAAGAGGGGGTTGCAACCCCCTTAACCCCCTCTGGATTTGGCCCTGGAGAGGTAACAAGGGAATACCTTATTTCAAGTTCTGACTGAGCATCACGATGGGAGCTGCAGCAGGAATTAAAAGAAAAGAAGAACTGCATCAAGTTACTTGAAGGGAGAAAGTAGATGGAAGGGAATTGGAGAGTTGAGGCAAGCAGGACAATGATGAAAAAACCTTGTTTTACACAAGATTCTGCAGCAACAATAATTTTCCCAAGTCATTAGACAATACTGGCAGTTCATTTAATTAAATACTGGCCAAAGAGACATACAACATCTACAGACAGCAAATTGAGAAAACGACATTCTCTTTTCACCTTTGAATGAGTTTTTGTAACTGTGGTTCGTCTTCTTGTTCTTGTGGGCCTAGAGTTAAAAGCCCTAGGCTCTGGGTTTGGCCTGCTTTTCTCTTGTGTACAATATTTATCACATGAATCAACTTTCTTTATTGTTATTTGAATAACATTGACTGGTGGTTGCCAAGGGATGCTCTACATCGAAGTCTACCACATCATTCAGAGAGGTTTTCTAGACAAGACCTGCATCATTGATGCAACGGAACTATTAACAGAACATCTTTCAGATACGTGTTTGCAGTCGTCTTTTTTCTCAAACACCACCACACTATGTAAGAATTGGTTGCAATATCTCCATCTGGCCATGTCGTGTTTGTATCACAACTATTTACTGGTAGTACATATCAGACAAGAACTTATAAAGCGGCCTAAGTTTCTTAATAAAATAAAAAATTTCTTAATACAGTACAATTAATGTTAGTGATGTCAAGTATTGGTTGTATATACAGTTGCGTGTCACTTATCTGACATTCACTTATCCGACTCGCCGGTTTTCCGACAGGTCAAGCTTGTCACGTGGTTGATCACGTGGCTGGTCAGCTGCATACTTGTACGTACATGTACATCCATGTGCATGTCAGTCGTTTCTTGAAACACGTTTAAGAATGAGTTCAAGTGTCTTCTCGTTGTATTCTACATTCATTCTACATCTACATTCAGCAAACCTACCTACTCTTTGTTCGCGTTGTCTTTGCGTTGGGAAGTGACTAATAATGGAGCTGTATTTGTTTACCATACTCAGATGTTAAGTGATATCCCATTAACTGTACATTTTAGAGGTCATATTATAATACAAAGACGTTAGGTAACTGTAGAAGAAAGTCGCAAAATACCGAGCAACTACTCGCGAAACAAGAGCAACTGTGTGTTGATGTCAAGGCAGCGGATCGTTTAGTGACCTTGCTAATTGGCTACTTCCTCTTTTAGCAGCATTCTTGTTGTAAGACCATACCTCCTTAATGAGTTAAGAACCCTAATGACTTTTGATACGCAAAGCCTTATCAAATCGCCTGTGCAATACATACGTCTTCGTTACCCTAACTATAGAAAAACCGGGAACTTGCAGTTTCGAACGATACCAAGATCGTCACTGTCCACCCTATTGCGCAGAAGTTATTTCAGATTTTCAAAGCGCAAAGTCAACGAGAACAGAGAGTAATGTGAAAAAATGCTGTATAATTTGAACAATAGTTGAGTTCGTAACAGCTTCAGTTATCCAAAATTTTCACTTATCCAACAGGGGTCCAGTCCCAAGGGGGTCGGATAAGTGACATGCGACTGTATGTCAATATATTGGCTCTGTGACGTAGAGACATGTGACATATACATCGGTGATTGTGATTGGCCATTGGACCGGTATTGTGTTTGACTGGGCTAGGGTAGTATAAGAAGCGGTATTGATTCTGATTGAGTTAGATTTGACTGGGTAACGGTAGCGAGTAGAAGTTGATTAATATTGCGTTTACAATATACAGCACGGTCAACCATTGGGCAGTCTACGCGTCCTCTCTCGTAAGGTGCTGCGTCCGTCTTCGGGAACTCTCCAACAGGCTCCTACTATCGTTCTGGTCTCCTCTGTCATTTGCTCCAGAAGGCAACACACTGCTACTTGCTGTTTAATTTCATAATTATGGTGTACCATTTAATAATACTCAATTACTCCCTGTACTTCACCTGCTTGCTATGTACATTGTAACGTTCAACATAGGTGGATACCACATAACACACGTATCATACTACGCACACAATCTAGTTCCCACAGTTCACATCTGTCAAGTATAAATGTTAGATCATCACTCAAAATGATGCGGCAGAGTTATTACAGAGATCAGAAAGAGGTTGTTCATCACTACAAAGCATGCCAAAAGCACACAAACAGGATCCTAATAAGGCTTACCTAATTCAATGCATCGCTATAAGCACCAGTAAAGTTTAAATAGAAAAACTGTTGCTTGCTATAGATTCATATGGTTAACAAATGCCAATGCATTAAAAGTGCACCCAAATGTTCACATGAGAAGCAACCACATCGTTAGTGCCACACCCAAAGAACAGGTCTTCAGAGAAAAGGTTTAGAATAATTTATTAATAATGGATATTAATCACATGTCCCTGCTGTCTGGGAAAACCCTAAGAACACTATCGCTTTGATAAGATGCATCTTGTCCCTCAGTACAAAACACAGTGGTTTTTCATTTAATACAAACATACAATCAGGTGATTTATAATTGTTACCTGCTGCTTTTGCTGCAAGTGCCTGACACTTGTCAGGTCTTTCGGCTGCTCTGTTTTGATCAAGATCTGTTCCTGCTCTCTAATCCAACTCTCTTCCTCATCAGCATCTACATAGAACCGTTGCAACACTTGTGATGCTTCCAACCTCTCTCTACGAGCAGCAGCAAGATCCTGAAGCTGAGCATAAGATTGGTTAAGAGTTGCTTGTCTCTCAGCAATCAACTGAGGCTCTGGACAAAAAGAATCTAAAAAACCAACAATAAGCATTTCAACCACCAGCATAATAATTACGTGAAAATATACAAGGAAGGTCAGATTCAACATACAAAGACCAATAAAAATAACAAATACCAAGTAAATGTAATTCACATATTATTATCCTCACCCATATTAGATTTTGGAAATACATACTTCGTTACTATCCCAGACACAGCTACCATGATGAACAAGACCTACTACATGTGGTACCTGCCATTCATGAGAATTAAAGGAGAACTTGGGCTAATACTAAAACTTGCTGAAAGAAAGATACAAGGCCTAGTATCTTTCTGCAGCAAGGTTACAGTCCAGCCACCCACAGAAGCCACAGACGGTTCCCCGTATGTAGCATGAAGAACTACTCTCTGTCATCATTTGAAAGTACATCCTTTAGGTTTTAACCATACCAAGTGCTCCTAACACACCCAAAATGCAGCTACACATGATCTATGAACTAATCTAACAAAGATCTCCTTTTGAGGCTCCATGGTTGTACCAACACAGCCAATATCTGCGTGATGAGTTTGGGGTCCCAGTTTGCTTTAATCAATAAATTACAACTTGCAACCATATGTCTCACAATCCTTACCTTGAAAAGTGCACAGGTATTAGTCTTCCTTGCTAACCAGCAATCAGAGTTACTCTGACAACTCATACAGGTACTAATCACGCCCACCCAGGAAATTTCAATGCTATATTTCTCCGTTACCGTAAAAAAAGTCTACAGTAAATGGTTGCAAAGGATTGTGTCTGAAGTCACAGCTTTCGTCAAAGATATGGTTGATTCTGGTGAGAGTTCCTGTTTATGACAAACAACCACTACCATTCATCCCAGATTCAGACAATAAAAACTTACAAAAGTACAAATTTGAAAATACTGTATTCATGTAGTACATGCCTGTAATGCTGACATATTACTTCAGAGTGCCCAATGTTCCAAACATTATCTGTTATCAGCTAAACACAAGCTCTTAGTTAAAACAAGAGCACAGATAAAGACCACGTTGAAGAATAATATACTCCATCGCAGACTTGTCAACAACCAGTTGTAACCAAAATGAGGTATTTCATCAATAGAATATGCGGGAGAATGCGAGAGACCATCGAAACAATACCCATTTTATTAATATCAACTTAATTAAAGATCTTCTAATGCACGCATCTACATCATGTCAAGCCTTCACGGGGAGCCTGCCACGTTCAAGCTTCAAGAATGAACAGAATGGTTGCAGCACATGTGATTTACTAGCTTCGTACGTAGCCCATCACCCTTGCACTCATTAAAGTGTACGGGATACCGGATTGGTAACAGCATGTACATCCATAATTTCTAATTTCTATGCCTGGCTTGAAATAAATTAAGGATGTGACAAATATGCGGGAGATTTGGGGTCAAATGCATACAAGCGGGAGAAGGGTTCCAAATGCAGGAGTCTCCCGCACGATGCAAAAGAGTTGACAACTCTGCCATAGGTGCTTGTATCCATGAATTACTGCTGCTTGAATCTCTTGCATTCAACAGCAAAAGTTCATAACCTACACTTACCATGCATATTTATGCTGCAGGTAAGCTATAACATTAAATGACTACTAGCTACCTTCAGAAATTCTGCTTTCAAGTTGCTTCGTAGGAATGGCTATAATAATAGTTTTCAAGTGCCGTACCTACCTAGAGTTGAATTCTCAAATGGAGACTGCATCCAATTTTTGCATGGAAACATTCAGTGACTGTTCCGAGTCTGCATAGTGATTTGAATACGCCATAGCCGTGGTGGATGCTTTTTAAGCATGACGTACAGAATAACACATAATTACATAAATGAGCAATGACTGTTCATGATACTCATACTCTGTCACAACACTCCCAACACAATAAACTGAAAAACTTTACCTAGCCAAGTACATCTATCTCACACAAAATAAAGCCATGTCCATTAGAAACGTGCATTCTAGTCTCTTTCAAATCTTCTGCAAAGCCCGTACCCACCCACATACAAGACTGATTAATGACATTGCAGTAAATTCCAGTGTTCTCGCCAGTACCATTAGTACTGTAAAAATTACAGTTGGGAGAGGTAAGGGACGTTTGGAGTGGGAAAAACAGCATTAAGTGATGGATGGGAACAGAATTGGAAAGTTTTAGCAAACATAGTGTGGGATGTTTTCCTACAAGATCCATCTCTGATTTATAGACATTACTGGTCTTGATGGTCCCAAAATTACTACAGAATAATACATATTCTCATGTCAGACATCTAGAGAGAGCATGGTCTACTTGTTAGTGTTTGAGGCGAATTCCTGTTGACCTTTCACACAAGAAATGCTAATGAGACTGGTTGCAGCAGGTGTTCTACTAATTATTGTTTATTTTCAATTTCACGTTTTGTACATCCTTACTCTTTTAAAGGTCAGCTCACAATTCCAGTTTTAATTAAGTCAACTTGTAATTGTAATAATCTACCGTATTACCTGTTTGTCTGAAGTTCAATGAGGTTTATTCAACAATATCTGAGTAGCAATTATAATGAATAGTCTACTAATCATGCAGTAACTATACATGCTACCATTCTAACTCTAATAAAGTGATAGTACGATGTCATTACCAAATATGTCAACATCAAACATTTGATGACATCATTAATTGCCGTCATTATATTTGATGACGTCATATTGATGGTTGGCAACTAGAATGCTGAATTTAATTATTGCACTGCCATGAGAGATGCTAAACAACTTGGCACTAGTAATGGGTACACACTACACACATGACTGATGGTCATCATATCATGACAGGATAGTATTCTAAACACATCTTTATAAATACACATTAAAGAAAAGGTTTCAGAATCTGATGTTGACATAGAACAAAAATATAAATGCTCAGACAATCACTCACTATGTATAGACACACTGCCTTCAAGTCAACTGGAATTTAATGAATAATTCCCATCTATATCAGAGTTAATACTATCAGTTATTGGTGAAATTACTTAGAGATTAATTAGGCACTGCATTACTGCTAATCTTCCCTTCTATTAGCTACTTAACAAATCTTCTCATGCTCAAATTTTATTACCGAAGTCATTTTTAAAAGTGAACAACCTGCACAAAGTAAACTTCTTCTCTGTAACCATCCCTAAAGCCTGTCAAAGCTGCTCATAAAAGCAAGTACAGTAGAACGCCACTTATCCGAACACCACTTATCAAAGCATGCCGGTTATCCGAACACCTAAAGTTATCACGTGATCGTAGCACGTGACCATATCACGTGATCATGAGGGGGCGACATGGACACTCCGACTACTCCAACGACTAAAAGGAAGCCGAAGAGGAAGCGCGTGGTCCTGTCCATAGCTGATAAGCTGCAATTATGCAAGCTTTTCGAACAAGGTTAGACGGTCTACTGAAGACCAGCGGTGTACATATGTTGATGTCGCCATTTTGACGGTCAGAGTATGAGTTCCATAGCCATCAAGTTCGGGAGTGTTTGTACTGGCGTCTGTATACAATAATTTGCTACTTAATTAGTACAACGTACGCGTAGTACTACACCATCTACATGTGATACAGGACATAATTTGAGGACGGGATTTTAGCCTCGGAATCCCAATGGTCATGATCAGTTATACGAACAAATCAGTTATCCGAACACCCTCCAGTCCCGACGCATTCGGATAAGTGGCATTCTACTGTAGTCTCTGATGAGAGGTAGTGGCACTACTATACATATTCGCGCATGTCAGGTGCACAAGCAAAGTGGTCACAAAGAGAAGACAGTTGCATATCTGCAAGGTCACGCCTAAGAGGGACTACTGTTGTCTCCATTAAATGTTGATTCACTACAACAGCCTTTTCAAATATTTATAAACAGTCATAAAAACAACAGTACCTTAAAATGTTTCCTGTCAGCTTTAAAGGGAGGGTGACATGCTAAATGCCGCCATAAATTTTTCAACTAGAAATGTTGCTCTGACAGCAAAATACAAGTACAAATTTTCAGATTTTAGTCAACGTTTTAATGGTTAAAACGAGCTTGGTTATTGACTAGTCATCGTCTTCCATGAATTTGAGATGTGGTTCTTGTGAAGTCACAAGGGGAACAGAAGTTATTCACATCAACTTGAATGAAGAACTCTCGGCATAGTGCAAGCTTTTCTAAAGTCCATTCCCGAATAGGAGAATACGTGGGGGGGAACCTGTATCTCCTGAAGCAGACGTCCTAGCGAGTTGATTCCAACATCATTGGAAAGCTCACCAGGAGGAGGTTCCAGATCAGTTAATGAATACATTGATTGGTGCTTTATTACAACACAATTACTAACTTCCTGTATGACACACGCTTAGCCCTGCCCTACTCTGCCATTTACACCAGGTGTCTGATAACTTCAAAGTCACCACTATGACGCCCACTACTTGAAAGCGGAAGCAGACATACTTTGAACTATTGATTGATACGTAAAACAGCTGTAGCTAGCAAGCTTATGTAGTTGAGGCACTGGTTGAACCTTTGAATGTAAGTTCATAGCGAAACGTTTCTATACTGGAACCTTCTATTCCACTAGCAATAATTAGCTACACCCATCTCTGCTCTTCAATTCCTTATCTATTAACCACATTCCCCACGTATTCTCCTATTTGGGAATGGACTTTAGCATGTACTTGATTTTTGCATTGCAGCAATTAAGTCGTCGTCAGCACAAAATTTCAATATTTTTAAAGCAGAACTAGCAAGCGAAGAGATTTACAGAGCAAACGGCTAGGGGTGTGTACTAGTCAGCAGACAGTGAAGAAGGCTCACCTCCTCAAAGTCCAGCTAAAACCGGTGACATACAGAATGATGGGTAAATTCACAATTTAGACTGGTAAGCATGATTTGCTCTCTCTAGGCTCTTGTTTTCTGTATACTGTATAAGATGACATATTGGCGAGGAATATATTTTGGCGGATTGGCGGATTTTTCAGCGACCACCAATATAAAATCCACCATTAATTTGGCCTCCGGGATATGTTGATGGCATGAGGCACATGGATCAGCAAGATGGTACCGTAGGTAATCCTAGCTTGCCTTCAGTTGTGCCTATGCAGTAGTTGGAGACCATGCAGTATGTTAAGGAAATGTGAGCCACAAACACAGCTGTCAATCACAAACACATCAAGACCACTTATGGTATCAAACAACAATGTCCAACCGCCAAAATAAAATCTGCCAATATGCATTGTCCATCAAACTGCCAAAATAAATTCCCGCCAATGTTTCATCTTATACGGTAGTTTGGGAAGCATCTCCGCATGTCATAAATCAAACATAGCTGTACACCAGGAACGCAAATCGCTATCAGGTACTGTTCTGTTTCGTGGTCAGTATTAGAGGAAGCAGCCGCAACACTGCGCTTTGTTGCTTCAACGAGATCTACGCTGATTTTCACAGAGCTTCCAGTCACGTCTTCAGTAACATTACAGAGAACAAAAGTGTTGAGCATATGCATGGTAGGAACCTCACATTTGCCTTGAGTTCAATGTCGTACATTTCTTCGTCGTCGTGACTTGTTTCCACATCAATCACACCAGCAAATGCCAAATCATTTCAACACTTTCTTTGGGGTCTGGCAACCATGGTCATTTTGGTGTGAGTAGGTCTTCTTCATTAGCGATCCTATAGCAACCTGATTGCTTCATCTCCATAAACGTCGACTGATCATTGTCGACTTTCCTAAATTCTGTCAGTGTCTTTGCAATCCTGAACAGTAATGGGACACCACTTCGCGCCTACATGCTGAGTACCCTTGCGCTCTGACATGCCTTACAAATGTATCTTGCATACAAAAGGCCTGAATAATTTACAAAATTTAGTGACGTGTAGATTTCTGGATTTACAGCTGTCAGTAAACGCATTATCATCCTAGGCCTTGTTGATAAAGCTTCCAAGAACTGCTGCATTGAGTGATAGAAATCGATAGAAATATAAGGGTTCTTATAATCCTCTTAGATAAACTCACATCAACTAAATAATCCAAGTTGGTGCTGCTGTAGCAAATTTCTAGCTCAGAGTCTACAGATCAAAAATGAGTATAGAAACCCATTAAACATTAGCACTGATCCATGAGTACAATATTCTGCAATTTTTTAATTGAAAATAACGATTAGCTGCCACTTGTCGACAGTTGCAAAAAAGACACCCAGTAACCAAACAATGTACCTTTACACTGTTCATTTCCCCAGCATCTAAAATTAAACTGATTGGAAAATACCAGAGATCCTCCTGTCATTTTCCATAAAATGTGCGACACTCTCTACTTCAACTTTAAACAGTTATTGCCACGATAGTGTAGAATGGGTTGATCAAATGTGACTAAAATGGTTAATGTGTTTGATAGCTAATGGTATACCTTACTATTACAAAATTTCAAAACCAAGTGATTCAATGACTAAACTAATTTCCAACTTGGTAATTAGCACTACTTCCCATTTGCCTTCCATGTCTCACACTGCTCAGTTAGTACCTTTTCTAGTTTTGAAAAACACACTTCTCCTAATCTTCTTGAAGTAGAGGAATATTGCATTGCTTTAAAAGTGGTTCTTTATACCAATGATCACTCTGAAGCACATCACAAGACAACAAAAAGCTTGGTATTGCAGTAGCCTTATATCTATCAAAGGTCTCACTACAGTGTATCCTCACTTACCCGATCCCCTGGGGCAACAGATATCTAAAAACAGGACGGATACACGAAAAGAACAGATACTCGCAGCCTGGCATCCTAGACCAAACTATGGAGTCTCAACAAGGTCAAAAGCAAACCCTGACATTCTCCATACTCTGGAACATTTAAATGCCACATATAATCATACACTAGCTCATTAGCCCGTTCTTTGCCAAAGCAAATTGATTAAGTTAAATAACACAAATTCCTGGATAACTTGATCTCCTTAGGTGTGATCAATTGTGTCTAAAGTTGCAGCTATTTCGATATTCCCATTGGACGTCCTCACTTCAAAGATGATGCTGTTGTTGCTAGCTGATTTACACGTTGTTTGGTCAAGCAAATTACCCCACAAATTCCCTAGACTTAAAAGTCTCTCCCCACCACTGCCGTTCCCCATATATCGCTCTGGAGCGGGTATCCATGGAGACAATGGCAAACTCCCGCATAATTTGTAATCCCATATATGTGACCAAGTCACATCTTATCTAGCAGCTATTTCGACAGTCCCGTTTTACCTCATCATTTCAAAGACGTTGCTACTGTTGCAGGCAACAGGTGTAGCTAACGTGCCAGCTATTTGATGTGCATACATGGGCAAACAAAGGTAGCGGCATTTTCTAATAACACGGATATAGTCAAAAATATCTTGGTTTTATCAACGTCGCCAATAATAAATGACATGCTCCTTAGTCCCGTCTGAGGTCAGGAGGGCAGTTTAATTTAGTGGAAATCCAATGCACCTGAAACTTGCATGCGAGTGGAGGCAGGTTCAATCAGCAAGAAATCCCGTCATCCCAAAAAATTCTGGAAGACGACAACACTTTCACTGTCGACATAAATCAATTTGGCATGCGCGACATGCGAGGGTTTAATACTACTTAAGAGACTGAGTAATTCATAATTACCAACACTCACTCAAACACATAAAAGACACTCTTTCCTTACAACCCTTCCCTCCCTCTCCAAAGTGATAAAAAGTGTTGATATCAAATAAGTGCCATCTAAACATCAGCATATTTTATTGCTGTGACCACAAGTTGATGGCTTCTGTCTGCCTTTCTCAACATAGTGTATGTACGAGAGCAGTCAACCATAACATCGATTGTCATTAAATCAGTACATAATTTTTAACTTTCTTTGCTGTGCTATCTGAAATTATATCCTTTCTCATACTGTTGTTTGAGAGTTGATACATAAGTGAATGAATTCCTTCCCTTACTTCATTTCAATAAAGAAAAGCCTGCATTTGCCATGAATGTGCTTGACTCTATCACACTTGTTTGGAAAACACATCCTTGTAACGATTTCCAGAAAGTCATTATTCCTATGTACAAATGCCATTTGCACACACAAGCTACATAGCCAACATGCATAGTAACTGACAAAGCAAGTGAGACTCCCTTTGTAAGACTCTGTCCTAAAAGCATACAAATCTGACAGATTCCAAATACATCCCTCTTAATGTAATCTCTGTAAAATTTGGAAAATATCAATAACTACGAACAACGCCCTAGTCAAATTCCATAATAACAATTTCTCCTATTTGGCTTCCTTTTCACATCGTTTCCTTTCTCTAAGATGTGCATGGCTACTAGCCCTGCCTTAAGTCTCTACCTCTAAGATTGTCTTCAAAATTGTTCAAATTTGTCCCTCTTCATTACGACAGTCAATATACCAAGCTTCACAAGCAATAACACACATTCAGATACAACAAATAATTAAAACTGTACCATCATCATCTGGAAAATCATCAGTCATGTCACCATATTCTTGAGCCTGATTAGTTAGCTGTTTCACTCTTTCAGCCAGAGATGAAATGTCGGCTTCTACAAGACTGTGCTTTTGCAGAAGATCTTCTACGCCAGTCAAGTGTTTGCCATAATCATCTGACACTAAACCAACCTACAACAAAAAACAATAACTATGTCAAAATACAAAAAAAAGACAAGCAGAAACTAGAGCAACAAAGTAACTAGCACACACAATGATAGACAAATAACAACTACAGACCCTGTCCTAATAGACCGTTCACACTAGTACTTGTAACAAGCCCAATGACTGGATCTGGCGGGTCCGGATTAGCCTGTTTATCTTTATAGCATGAACATGAGCTAAACCATGCTCAGTGAATTCTACAAATCTTGTAAGAGAGCCAAGGCTAGCTTAATTCAGTAAACACAAGTCAACCAAACTATGCTACAGGCAACGCATATGTATATATTACTATAGCGTACTCAAGCACAGAACTATGCAAGGATTTTCCTAATCTAATTCAAATACACATCTTCGTGGATATTCAGCCCCGCCCCAAAGAGGTATCACCAAAGTTGGATATAATGGGCTGACCCTAACATTTCAACTCACGAAAACACTAAATTTCGACAATACACTGTACAGTTGAGTTCCTGCTATAAGCACCCAGAACTTGTGTTGCCGTTTCTCGTTTGCCTGCATGCACTCCGTCTGTTTTCTGCCATTACAGGAACACTTCACCAATTGACGCACGCGCAGTAGACGTTAAAAGTATGCTAAGGCCTTGGGTTGCAGACCAAACGCTTGCTGTGTTACGCAGCACATTGTTGTGGTCTTGCTTTCCGAGGCCAACTACTAGAGCACACAAGAGACGGGTGTAGACGGTTCAGGCAACTCTGAAAGTGAAGAGAACAAGTTACAGTACATAAGTGAATCAGTCATTCGTACGTTGTCAACTCCACGTGAATCACCTTGAACGACTTGCGATCGCTCACCGCCTCATACGTTTTTGTTTTCTAACCTTAGCATAATGCTCCGCTATCAAGTTTGCTCCAAAATAGCGCCATACTTCCCAACTTGATGTGTGACCAGAAACGTTTAGCACCAAGGGTGGAGTCAGAGATGCATGGACCGGTGAAGTGCTCCTTTATTGTAGTATGATTAGCTATCATCAATCTCATACAGGCATATGGAAATGAAGCTATTGACAGTGTGAAGTTGAAAGACCAGCAGTGCAGCTAGTTCTGCTGTTAGGTTTATTAGGCTATCTAAGTCCTTCCTACAAAGGAAACAGTGAGATGTTCATTATCCAATATTCTTGTAAGACCAACTGACCAGCAACTAAATCCATTTAGCTATAGGTTAGATGGTCTAACATGATACAACTGGAGCAGCTCTTAGTGGTCTAATGAGCACACCTGGCGTGAACTCCACCTTATAACTCACTTCCGAGTTCAAACTTACGCGAAACAGACTCTGAGCTAGCAGGAAAGTCTAGCAGTTTAGTGCTTCTTCATATTAGACAAGAATGCACATAATAAGATGTGTCCCATTGTCTGAAATATGCATCCCATCTTCTTCAAATGTGTCCCAGGATGCATCAAATGTATTGTAGGAAAATCATTGAGTGGTCTATGGTTCTCCTTGAATTATGGAAAAAGACTACATATAGGCCCACAACAAAAATACAATAAGACTGTTAAATTGCTTCTTCCCTCCATGATTCTTCTTCTCAACACCATACATATTTTGCATTCGGTTGTCGGGATGTTAGTGAAAAGCTTGCCAACCCATGATCAAAGTGCAGTACAAACATTTCTACATTACATGTGGACAAAAATAGAGGCATACAAACCAGTACAAGACTGTACTAGAGTTACACTGATGATCGGATTGACTAACTGCTACATGCCAAAGTAGCAATATCAGTTCTATGTCAGTATCAGTAAATCTTGCATTGATGCTAGCCAATAAATTGTGCATGCACAGTTAATCTGTAGCTGGGTGGTCATGTGTAAGCATGTGGATGGCATCTAACAAGAAAAGGAAATCTTCCATATAAAATCATACAAAACTGCAAGCCTTGCAAGACGCTGATATTACGTGATGGCTAGACAACAAAGACCTTCTGAGTCTTTAGCACAACGAATCTTTTGTTTCATCATCTTATAGAACTCAACATCAGGATCAAATTGAGCCATATCAAAAACCATAGAAAATACGTTCAGAGCTTAAGACAAGGAGCTTAAGACCAGGAGCATACAAAAGCATCCATAGCGTGCAGAGGTGGGCAAATTACAACACATGCACTGCTTAAGTGACAGCTTGGATAGTAATGGAAATCTTTTGCTATTACCCGTCCATTAGCTGTGATTGATTAAATGAAATCTATGACTGTTTCAGATAGATAATGTTCACTGTATCAGGGAAGCTGTAGAACTTTCAGAATTGGAGCTTACTGACAGTAGTTACAAGTCAATTGCTTTCATTTCAGTAACTTAAAGAGCAACTGACATGCAAGAACGGCAAACTATTTGAACTTGTCAAGTTCTAAACGTGAAAATACCAAGAAAAATAACGTTAGATGTTTAAAATCAAGGTTTCTATAAGAAAATTATGCCATAATGTGCTTCCAGTTTATCACATCCAGTTTCAAGCAGTAGATTCAAGGCGTGTACATATGACGTAAAATTGCGAACAGATGTCAAGTTAGCACCAAGTGAAATAGGTAACGCACAAGACTCGAGCGTATGCTACAGTTAGAATGGTTAGGCATGTGTGGCAGCTGGGTGCTATACATAATACAACAAAAGGAGGTGTGAGGCTTTTTCAGTTTCCTAAAACCCCAAACAAAGACGAAAGTGGGTAGAACTAGTCAGACAAACGAGAGATCACTGGGAAGGTTCAAGTGATTCTTCTGTCTTGTGTAGTTGGTCATAGTGCTGCTGATATTGGTAGTATGCACTCTGCACAACCCACACATCTCAAGGCAGACGCCAGAGAATCCTGGGTGTTCAGTGATGCAATTTTGTCAATTACTCCAAGTACATGTATACAACACCCACAGTGATGACCAAAGGTCAGCAACAACAATTACATGTAGTTGTACGTACACATAAACAAAATTCCACTATACGACTTGTAATATCAGCCTAAACTGTTTAATATCACGATATATCAAGTAGTCGTTCATTTTGCTCATCTTCGGGTGCTACTGGTGATGGCGTCTCACTGCCAACAAGCTCAAAGTTAGACAGCTCCACCTATTCTCCAGCTTCAGTTCATTGCCTTTCGAGCCATTCTCCACATCACCAGTATCTACTCCAAACAATGCTTATGGTTCTATGGACACAAACCGTTTTTCAAACCATCACGCAACAACGATTCCGGAGGCTGACATAAACAATGGTGTTTTGCCAGCTATAAATTGTACCCGTGAAGAGTTTGATCACGTAGAGATTTCTTGAGATCGCATGCTGTCTTCATCACTAGAGCCGCTTGCCCCGTTGAGTTTACTGCCTGAGCTAATCATTAATACATTTTGCGTTAACGCGACATCCGTTCTCACTTTTACGTCATATGCACATGCCCCAAATCTGCTGTTTGAAACAGGATGCGATAAACCAAAAGCACATTATGGCATAATCTTCTTATAGAAAACTTGGTTTTAAAAATCTAAAATTATTTTTCCGGGTATGTACACCTTTAGAACTATCATATAATATTTTAAAATAGTTTGATTTTTGCATGTCAGTGGCCCTTACTATCGATACTTACTAAATTGGACCAAATATCGATATCACTATAGGCATATTTATTGCAGACATATCAGTCAGTTATCAGTATATTGGCCAAATACCTTTATCCATGCAACACTATTTAACCTGTACCAGCTAGCTAACACCCCACCACCTAAGCTGGCTTGCCTGCTTTCTAGAAAAATGTGAATAAAGGAGGAGCATAACTAGGTGTCACCAATCGTTGAAGGACGATGAGTAGCTAGGTGTATGTGTGCAGCGGAATGAAGGAACACAATGAAGAAGTGAAAACGGCCAATGACTCACACAACTATACGCAACTAACTCTAATATATGTGTATTCTATTATTTACTAGTTATCGTATGGGCACGTCAAGGATATCGTTGTTATTACCCGAGGGGAGTGGCAGCTAATTCCGAGATAATTACCGAGGCGAAGCCGAGGTATCTATCGAGGTATTAGCTGCCACTCTCCCGAGGCATAATAACAATGATATCCAAGACTAGCCCATACGATAAGTGATTTGTATCATGCAAGGCCATTGATTGGTTTGAATTCTCGTTCATTCTGAGCGTTCAAAGTAGAGTTGTGCATACGTAAATCTTACTTCTTATTTGCCGTTCAATTGTTTTATCAGCAACCGTTTACTGTAAGTAGTTAAATGTAGTCTAAGTGCATTTACCGTTTAGTAGCTCATTAGAGGCATATCAAATCATCTGCATGTTACTGAAACCAGCTGTGTTGTGCTGTTGATCATAGCAATGGGAGGGTATACGGGTTTCCCTTGACAGCGGGAGGGTATCAGAGCATTCCAGGGTACAAACGATTTGTACCCACTGTATCGACCAATCAGGGTTGTCAAAAACCATGTGACATGATACAAATAGTGTTACCGGTATGCAGTCATTGTTCACCCTTCCCATTCTCCAATGAAAGTAAAATTTAATGGGTAACTGCGACACAAAAATCAAAATTCTTTTTATGTTGGCAATCGATAGTTCTAGTTGCATACATGACAGGAAAAGTAGTTTTAGATTTTTAAGTTAAGTCTTCGCTGAGGAATAGCAGGTCAAAGTTGCTTCCGGATTTTCAAGTTCCGGTAATGGGCATGGTGTAGTGTACATGTCACAATGGAGAGACACCAAGCTAGCGTGTACTCTAAACAAAAGAATCTGTGGCAAAAGAATGGTCCGTTGTTGCGTGGCTGCAGGATGCACCAATTCACGCAAGTCATACGCAGCAAGAGTGTTTCGATTCCGAAGATCCCCAAGCTAAGAAAAGTGTGGGAATCATAAATAAGGAGAAAAATTAGAGACATTTGTGTTGTCCAGGCGACTACTACTGAATACGACACGTCCTACTGAGTGGACCAGAGTCTGTAGTAGCCACTTTAAGCCTGATTGCTTCAAGATACAGCCAGGTCTATTCAAGAACTTGGTCTGGGTTGTAGAAGAGCAAAATTGAGGCCACCATTTTCCATTTACCTGCCAACACTTCAAGATCACAACACTCTGAAACCTTCACAAAAGAAAAGGAGAGCCGCATTTGAGAAGCGGGACAAATGAGAATACGGAAGAATCTCGTGCAGGACTAAAACTACTGCAAATGGCTAGGAAAGGTCAGACTCTTGATGACTAGACTTGCGTATAGGTGCTCGATCATCATGTGTAGTGAATGCATGCAGTCATATGCATTACAGTATCCTGTACAGTAAAGTCGAACCTTGTGCCAAAGTGACTTCAGCACATGAATGTCAACCCAATTTTGTTCTCTTTCTCACAGCATTATCTATAGCTATAGATAGAGTTTTGCAGCAAACTCACTAGTACACTGTGCCATTATTGTCGTTATTTGACATTATTATCGTGTCATTATTTGAGATAACCTCAAATACGTTTTGACAACACACACCCTCCACATGAGTACGTATCCATCATCTCACAACGACCACAGCTACAAATGTGTGGTGGCTGTTTACCTACTCGGATGTGCATCAATTACGTTTGCTACTTCTACTTCTACTCATGATGGTGATACGCTATCAGGTGGCCTGTCCTCTTTCTCATCCGCTTCCAAGGCAGCAGGCGATCTCAAAGCTTCAGAGATGCTGTCGCTAAGCTTGAACCTGTATGGTCTAATGGCTCCCAGCAGATCTTCTTCATCCTGCGATTCATGCATGACGGAACGGTATCACCACTTAAAAACCTCGGGAAGGCTCTTCAGAAAAATAACTGTCACTGTCATCGCCTCTACCATAGTAGCCTTGCCTTGGATATAAAGATGTAGTTATTTTTACAGGCCGCTGGCCATATAGATGCACACGCGTCTCCCCTCTGTGACGTGTACACTACACCACGCCCGTTACCAGAACTTGAAGAACCGAAAGCAACTTTGATCTGCCATTTTTCTCAACGAAGACTTTACTCAAAAATCTAAAACTATTTTTCCTGTCAAGTATGCAACTAGAACTATCTATTTCCAATAATGCAAACTCCATTGCTTGATGACATGACACAACTAGTCACCATCATTAAGCGAGCAACTGAGAAAGACCGTGGCATGGTTGTCTCGTCCTTTGATCGTCTCAACCAGCATCCTGAGGCCTTGGAGAGACAGAGCCCAGCGCATTACATGACCAGTAATGTACTTTGCATTATTCAGATACTGAAAAGGCTGGTGGTATGTCTGGACCGTAAACTCATATCCATATAAGTACCGTAGACAATTCCTAACCGGCCATACTACAGCTAGACGTTCTCTTTCAATAGCCGAATATTTCGCTCCGCATTGGTGAGCTACTTGCTTCCATAGACAACCGGAAATGATTTTCCATCATGACATTGAAGACAGCTCCAATACCGAGCTCTGATGCATCGACATGCAACGCATATGGCTTGACATGATCGGGGAGATGTAAGACAGGTCTGCTCGTCACTGAATGTTTTAGCGCTGAATATGCTCTCTCCTGTGATTCTCCCCACTCGATCTTGTTGGGTTGTCTCTTTGTAGTAAGATCAGTCAGAGGTGCAGCCAGTGCACTGAAGATGGGAATAAAGTATCTATAAAACCCCACAAGACCTATGAAGGCTCGAAGCTCTTTCTTAGTTGTTGGTCACGGTGCGTTGCATACTTTACAAATGTTCTCTTCGTTTGGTTCGATTATACCTTTGCTGATGTGATGGCCAATGACTTCTAAAGTCTCCACTCCGATCAAGCACTTTGACAGTCTCACTCTCAAGACTGCCCTTTGAATCCGCTCCAATAATCCTTCGTCGATGGCTTCAATGATAGCGGAGCATATGGTTTCCAACACTGGTCCTCGTACATAATCATTACTGTCTGTTCCCCATATGAAAATCTTCAATATCTCCACTGTTTTTTGGACTTTTGCGATGACCTCGGTATCATTAGAAACCACTAGATCTGGCATTTCTGTTTATAAAATTATAAGCCCTTCCTACAAAGGAAACCCAAGGAGAATACTTTTGCATATCAAAGATTACAATAGGTGGAGCAATATGATTATTATCCAATTATCTTGTAAGATCAACAGATCAGCAACTGCAACCATTTAAGATAATTGCTGTAACAATGTTCAACTGGAGCAGCCCTTAGTGCTCTAATGAGCACACCTGGTGTGACCTCTACTTCATTACCAGGGTTCTAGCCAGGATTTTTTGAAGGCGTATAACAGTATGGACATGGCACATTAAGTCTGACACGTAGGCGTGGCATACTATTACTAGGCAACAAATCCAACTATAGGTATGCAATTAGATTAGAGACTCATGATTGACAAGTATCCACCTTCTCCCTCATTATCACTTGATAAACGTTCCACAGGTATGAACAGAGATATGCCTAGCCAGTATGTTGGAGGCGAAGAGGGTATGGTATGTCGAAGGCGTAGCGAGCCGCTATGCCTTAGCATGCCTGGCTGAAACCCCGATTACTCACTTCCGAGTTCACACTTACGGGAATAGACAGTTCTTGGTGTCAGCTGTTCACCTCGCACATAAATTTCTTTAAAAGATTGACATGATACGTTTTGAGCTTACCCTTGACGTTGATTCTACAATCGTTCCAACCAACTCTTTCCTCGACGAAGTAAAGGCCCCTTCCACTGCATCAATAACTTGTTGATATCCGTCGGTAATAAGACAAAGAGATTCTCACCTTTCGTAAACTGTCGTTGTCTTGCTCTCGAGTCATAGTGGCGTTTCTGATATTGCTGTGCCTTTTGTGGCACTTCCCGTGCTATGTGTAGTACGCTCAAGTCTCTCCCTTAACTCTAAGACATGTTGATAAGAGTGCACACTTCCATGTCATTGTCTTCCTGTGTCCAAAGGTGACAGAGTATGCGCATTGGTCTCCGCCATTCTTCCGTAAATCAACTCAAATGGTGAAAAACACGCGAACCCTTGTCATACTTCTCGGTATGCAAATAGCAAAGCATTGACATATCTATCCCACTGCTTCGGCTTTTCAATACACAATCATATCAGCATCGATTTCAATGAATCGGTAAATCTTTCCACGAGACCCTTACACATAGGATGATAAAGTGTGGTGGTAAGTTGACTAATGCTAACTAGCCTAAGTAGACCGGACACCTCCTTCATGCAATCCGAAACCAATTGTCTTCCTAAGTCACTAAGTACTTCCTCCAATATTCCTACTCAACTGTAAATGTCAACGAGAGCCTCTGCTATCGTCTTTGTATCTATGGTCTTGAGAGGGATGGCTTCTGGATATCTGGTTGCATAATCAACTAACGTCAGGATATATCGATGACCTCCGCCGTCACTAGGCCCACCAAATCATCTGCCACTCTTTTGAACGGTACTACTATTATAGACATGCTCTGTAGCAGTACCCTGCCACAAACTCCTCTCTTATCCGTGCGCCGGCAGAGATATTACAAAATTTACAGAACTGGGTCACTTCTCTTCGAACTGAAGGTCAGTAAAAGTTGCTAAGGACTCTGTCAACAGTACTCCTCAATCCCATGTGACCGCCCAAATAGATTGATGAGCAAGTTCCATCACTCGACGACGTAGCGGCTTTGGAACCACAAACTGTCTCACTGGCTGTCCCATGTTCATTCTTGGGTAGATGTACAATCTGTAAAGGATACCGCTTTCGATTTCTTTATCTTGAACCCTCGTGACCATCCGTATATGTAGTTTCCATTATTTGTCTGTATCTCTCAAGTGTATGGTCCTGATTCTGTGGTTCTCTTAATCGTTCTTTGTCGATTGTAAGCAACATGCTTGCCTCAGCACCTTCAACTGAGTGATTGTCTCCTTTAACTTCGCTTGGGCCCTTGTCACCTTGGCGGCTAAGTGAACGTCAGAATCAGATTGATGAGGACTTTTGGCTCCCGGTACGTTGCCAATGATAACATCATAGATAGTATCCTGAAGATATAAAGCTTCCACTGTGCCTGATAAATAGGGTTTGTCAACTTCGACACGGTCAATCAGTACCCTCTTGATAGAATTATCGACCAACTGGATAAAACCCTCGTGTCCGGTATACTGGTCCTGCCTCACAAAGCACTGTTTAACTATTACTCCGCTACACCCGGTATCCGAAAGTGTGGTGATCTTAGTATCTCCAATCCAACCGTTGGCAAAGAGCATGTTTTTAGACATGGCTATCTTCACAATTTGTGTGTTATTACTCATGAGAACATCTCTTTTTGGCTCTAGCATCAGTGATTTCACGACCATGAGAACAGTTGGAAACACAGACATACGGAACTGAGTTTTCTAGAATCGCTTGTCCTACCAAGTCATTGCAAAGACTGTTCATCCTCAAATTTATCCTCACCTGCTGCTGCATTATATGTTTGTCTTAGTCTCTCCGTTAGTCTTACGTCAAACTAGCCAGCACTTCTTTGCCTCGTGACCTAATTTATCACATACATAACATCGTGTCTTAAATCTGGACTTACTCTCTAATGCTCAATCTCCATGTAGAGGAAGCACTGGATAAGCAGCTTTCTGGACCTCTTCGTGAGACTGGATGTCATCAAATTTGCCTCCTCCTCAGGAGATTCGCACAATGTAGAGGCAAAGTAAAAGTTTCGATTGTGTGCTGTCAGAAATCTCCCTGCAGCTCGCGTCAATTCTTTAAGATCCGGCAACTCTCTTTCTCGGAGGTGGATCGCCAAGTCCTTGGGACACGCATTAATAAACTGTTCTCTTACAAATAGCTCTTTGATTCCAGTCACCGACTCCTCTGTGTGAGATAATAACATCCATTTATCTAGATATGATCTGAGTCGTGTAACAAACTGTTCAAGATTTTCATAAAGCTGGGGACAACTCTTGCAAAACTTTTCGCCATATCCGTCAGTCGTCAAATCATATCATTTAACAAGGGCTTCTTTCAATACGTCATAATTCACCATAGCTTCATCTGCCATTCTGGAGTACGCGTCGAGGACCTTTTCTGTCAGCAATGCGCTATGTGTGGTTGCCCATTCGGACTTGGGCCACATGTAATTCAACATGAACCTCTCGAATCGCTGTAAATAACTGTCAATTTCATTGCTACCATCGTGAAACGTTGGTAATTTAGGTAACTTGCCTGTACGTCCTCTGCTTCCAGGCTCTGGCTCAACCGCTTGCACGACTACAAAAGCGGCTTCCATTCTATCCTTGTCATCTCCAACACACGCTTGTGTGTCGCTTCTTCATTTTCTAACTCCAGCCTTCTCAATTCTCTGTCTTTGTGTCTCTCTTCTTGTTCAATCAACTGCTGCTCAACAACAAACGACTGTAGCTCCTTACCTTATAGTCCCATTTTCTCACCGAGTCCAACAATCGCTCCATCTTCTAACTTTCTATCACGTCTCTTCTTCCGCTGAATGACCGGCGTTTTTGGTTACTCCTATCCTTCCTTCCCTTGCCTTTCCCGCCTGAGCCCCCAATGTCACTGGTCATTGAAGGACAATGAGTAGCTAAGTGTACGCGTGCAGCAGAATTAAGGAACACAATGAAGAAGTGGAAACAGCGGATGACTTACACAACTATACTTTAATGACAATACAAAAATATTATGATGTAATAAATAAAAGACAAAGTAGGGATAGCTGTGTACTTTAAGCTAGTGCTTGAATAGAAATAGGGGTTGAAACTTACGCAGACAAGTACTCATACTTTACATCTGAAAACAGTCTTCCACAATTAAATCCCTACTTCACTCCTATCCAAGCAGCCACCAAACACGAGTGAAGTAGAGATTTAATTTAATTGGGAGATTGGTTTCAGACGTAAGTATGAGTACTTGTTAACGTACGCAGCCATCCCCACTTTGTTTTTATTTATTACATAAATATTTTGTATTCTTGTTCCTGTCCTTTTTTTTTATAGAAACACAAGCGTTGTTACAACTCAATAGTATATTTGAGAATTCATTGCTTAGACTGCTATGTTAATGCTGCTACTCTAATATTATATACAGAAGTAAAGTTTTATTAGTACCAGGCAATGTACAGCCCCTCCCCTTTCGACTTCCATATCTCACAAGCTAATTTGATTGTGATATGGTATTAGACATGTGCATTCCAGTCTCACACAAGCAGGACTTGTACTTTCTCTTCTACCAGTTAGAAAGAACGATCTCTATCACAAGCACGTGCACGTTTTCTGTAAATATCTTGTGAGGGACGCAAAAATCCTGTTTGTGGGCTCATGCAGAGAACAGGGAAATCCAACAAAATTGTTGACAAGTTGATCAGCACTCAGATCTCGCGAGTAAATCAATGGGTGTTTCAAGTAACAGGCAAAGAACGGGAAAGAGATCATGTGAGCAACACGAAAATGCTGTGAGCAAACGAAGATCCAAACTGACAAGTTGATTGGCACTCAGGTTTCATGGGTAGGCTAAATCGTCTAGTGTTTCATGTCATACAGAATGAATGGAGAAGAGAAGATCCTGTGAGCGGCTTGGAGAACAGCGAAGATCCCACCAAATTGGCAAGTGCATGCAACTCTATGTCACACACAGAGAGGCATGGCGAACAGTGTGTCAAATTTGACAGTAAAAAACCCTCGTCCCACCATCGTCCAACATGCTAGTGCCAAAGGGATAGTCAAAGAACATGGCTCCTGCGTAGCCATGCAAAATTATATAAAAATTGTGGCATTTTATGGAAGCACTTCAGAGCTACGCTATCCCAAAGTAAAATTGAGATTAATATTAACTACCAGTACCATGCCTACTTAGGAAGTGCTGCCACACTCCCAGATAAATGCAACTAATTCTAACTTACGTGTATATATATATATATATATATATATATATATATATATATATATATATATATATATATATATATATATATATATATATAAAGAAGAGCTGTCTGTCTGTCTGTGTGTATCTGTTTGTACAGAAAGATCTCCAAGACGATGAGTCTGATCACAACTGAATTTGACTCACACATGCCGAATTCAGAGGTAAAAGTGAAGCTGTCGTTGTCTTCGGACTTCTCCTGCAACGACGCAATTTCCTGCAGATGGAACCCGCCTCCGCTCATGCACGAATATCTCTGTAACGGATTATCGATCTCCACTGAATTTAAACTGCCCATTCCTGATGTCAGACAGTAAGAGCGGAGCGTGCCATTTATTGCGGGCGACGTCGGAAAGGGAGCATATTTTTTCGTATATCCGGGTCTTGAAGAAAATGCCTAACCATTGTTCGGCCATGTAGGCAAATCAAATTCCTGCCACTTTCGATACACCCCGCAACGCCAGCAACATCTTCGAAGTGACAACACCAAATAGGACAGTCGAAATGGGGAGAGTCAGATGAGTAGTGACTTGGTCTACATACAGGGAACAAATTATCCGGGTGAGTACATAACTGCACGTGACTTCCAAGTTCACCCAGACATATAAGTTTCCTAACTAGATTCGCACCAAATAGATGCCAGGATTAACACACCTGTTCCTCGCAATGGCAGCATGTCTTTGAAGTAATAATGGCATCCAACGAGACAGTCGAAATGTCTTCTACGAGATATAGTAACTAACAATCACGATCAATACACCAATCAACAAGATTTTTTAAACGGAAGCCTTGGTTACATTTTCTTTGTCTTCAACAGGATATTAATTAACTAACAATCAATAATCCAATCAACAGGATTTTTTTAAATCGAGACACTTGGTTACAGATACACTTCACGATAAATTAGAACAGGATACTCAACAAATAAATTTGCATACATTGGGATACTCAATCTTTCTAATTTCTCAGAACAGGATATTATTGAACGGGATATAACTCTAAACAAAATTCTTCATAATAATAAATTGTTAGAACGGGATACTCATGCAACAACATAATTTCCATACAACGTTAAATTATTAATTAACTGTATAAGAATTCTGTCTGCGACTGCCAGTTCTGTAAATGAGATATACTTCATGAATGCATACAATGACAAATTGATTTACTAGCAACTAATAATCTACTCTGGCCGTACGGAAAACGGGATGGTCAGCCTGTTCAATTACATATGATACCGGTCATTGTTCGCCCCTCCTATTTCTACAATGTAGGTAAAATATTAATTAATAACTCAAACTCCATCGCTTGATGACATGACACTAGGCACGAGGCAAGTTGCTTCGGTAAGAAATGAGATTGCAGTTTAAGATTTTCAATTTGGTGTGTCCATAAAATTACTTTGAATAATCCACACCTTAAGACAGCAGGCATAAACATCAACAAAGAGAACATTCAGCGATTTGATTGTACACGTAATTGTAGACTTAGTCAGTTGTTTTTATAGTCTGTTCGTCTTTGTTGCTGGTCATGTGACTGACAATGGCAGCATTTTCAAGTTGATAATAAAAGGCAGCTCAGTAAAATTTTTACAAAGGGTAGACAAATTGTCTCCAATCTTGCTTTGCTCATTGTTTGGTTGTGTTTCTGTGATCACACTAGATTTAGCAGTAATGGCAATTACCTTGACATCTTCCATGTAATCCAATAGATCAATCATTTCTTGAAATGTCTTGTACATAGATGTTGCCACCCGTAGCCTCTCTCGACGATCCGCCAATGAATCAAGAAGTTTGTTCCACATACGAAGTATGTGATCATGTCTATGAATGCACACAATGCTAAGCAAATTAACTATAGGCATGACTTCAATAATGGCAAAGCCACACATTGACTTAACATAGTCACTTAAAAACAAACATCAATTATGTCCTACAACCAGTGCTGCTGCCAATTAACCATCCACAACCTCTGCTACATGCATACTAAAAACTTTCTTGTTCACCCATCAAGGCATGAGACATTACAAGCTGGCTTCCTCACTTAGTGGTGACAGAGCTAGGGGGATTGGAAAGTTGCAGCCATCCAACTTTGAGGACAACCATTATTCTTTTCTTCATGAAGCAATGTCTTATGGCTTGCTTATTTGATGTAGCAAACGAAAAGGTTTATGGAAACACCTGGGTAAGATTTTGTGCATTCTCTTATAAAGATGAAACGGATCTTGACAGCCAGTTTCTGTAACAGAAGTTGATGTATAGGCAAGAGGCTCAATTCCAAGTAACTCTGGCGACAACCATTCAAACAATTTAACAATACGTGAAGCCCTTAATTGACAAAATCAAAAAGGGACTGTTGTCAAGAGTACTTGCATGCACAGGCACATGCAGCACACATCCACGCAGGCACCTCAAGGTGTGTGCGTATGCCTGCGTGTGTGCACTTGCGTCCATGTGTGCTGCATGTGTCTGTGCATCATGAAAGGTGTGTGTGTGTGTGTGTGTGTGTGTGTGTGTGTGTGTGTGTGTGTGTGTGTGTGTGTGTGTGTGTGTGTGTGCCTGCGTGCTGCATGCGTCTATGCATTTAAGTACTCTTGTCAACAGTCTCTGTTTGATTACACGCATGCACACACGCACGCACGCACGCATACACACAAACACACACACACACACACACACACACACGCATGCACGCACACATGCACACACACACATGCATGCACACATGCACGCATGCATGCACGCACGCATGCACACACACACACACACACACACACACACACACACACACACACACACACACACACACACACACACACACACACACACACACACACACACACTGCTGTCCATGACTATGATAATGCAGCTTTATCAACTCCTGTGCCAATGAAACCCAAGAATCATTGATAAATGGTATTGATTTCGTTAATTCCTGATCTCCTTCCTTTGGGATGGGGTCTCATGATCGTTCTAGGAAGAAGCATCAGTAACTTCCAACCTCCATTGTAACCCCGATCCTTGCTAATATTTGACAATAGAACAGAACAGCACTCTTGAACAATGCTCTGAGACAATGTGGCATGTGCTGAAGTGTCCTTGGTGGCAAAAACTGTAGAATTTTGTCAACAGACAATGAATCAATCAGCTCCCACACCCAAAGTTACATCCAGAGATGAGATTCCGTCGTCATCAGCTGACACTGTATTGAAGATTGTGGGTGTGAACAATACCTTTTGATTGAAAAAAAGCAGATGAGTACAGGTAGCACAGTGTTGATGCAGACAAAGAAACCACATCAGGTATCTCAGACATTGTACCAACCTGTTCTCCCTCATGAAATCACCCAGACAATCAATGCAACAGTGAGACAGCCAAAGATGCACAAGTACTCGACGCAAAGGGCCATCAAAACATCAACCAGATACGGGACACGGAATGTTTGCCATCAAGAAGAATATCAAGACCAAAGCAACGAAGAAGGCTGCCAAGCTCAAACGCAGAACACCCCAAAGGGGTCCCTAACAGATGACAGTGACAGTGCAGAGGTTAGCGGCCAAAGCCAAAACGCTATCGCACGAAAGGATCTCCTTCTCAATATGCCTTAAGATAAACTAGCTTCTTCAATAGTTTAGTAACCACAAAGTTACATACAACAATACAGAGACAGACAGATGGGCAGACAGCCAGAAACAATTAGACAGACAAACAAGCAGCCGGACAAAACAACAAAATAAAGGCATATACCTTTCTCTGATGGCCAGGTAGCTGTGGTAGTTTGCATCCGTCAGCTCTCGTGCCAGTTCACCAAGAGACGTTACTCTCTCTTCATATGACTAACATACAAACTAGCATTCACATTTCAAAACACCAAATTAAAATGTTGTACAAATGTAACTGCCAGTGCACTACACCATTACATAAAGAGATATTGACGAATAAATCTGTCAATATATTAGAGAGTAACTCATTTTAAGAATGCATTACCCAATACATCAATCTGTCACACCTTGATGTCAGTCTCTATTGCCTCATGCTTTTGAGTGGCTGCCTCAACAGCTGTCAAATCATCTCCAAAGTCATCAACAGCAATCAATCGTTGGTTCTCTGTCAACCATGCTTCTCTCATAGCAACCTTCCGATGAAATCGCGTCACAAGTTGTTCTTGTCTTTCTAAACGCATTGTTTCATGACGAATTGCCAGCTCTCTCGAGTGCTCTGCATGCTCAAGTCTAGCCCAAGTCTACAACAAAGACTTTTATCATATCAATGAGAAACCAAACCTCCACATAATCTAGTCCTGATTTGTATGAGTCACAAGATAATGTCATTGTAAACATGTTCAGTCATAAAATTCAATGAGTATTTTGCCAAACGTTGTCGTCTGTAACCCGTACTATCACTGACAGTCCAAATGACCTATGCTGCTCTAATGCTTCTTCACATAAGAAAAAATTTCACATTAGAAAAAAATTGACACTAAAGCCAGAACAAATGATATCATGTAGTTCTTGTACATGCTGTTGTCATTCCCATATATCATATGCCAGAAGAGATTGTAAACGTATTGTTATAGTAACAAAAGATATAAAACAGAAAATGTAGCAATAGTGAACTGGTTACACCAACTTCACAGATTATTCACTCATGTGATTACAGCATAACATCTTACAGACTAGTTAATACTTAAATGCTCAAGTAACTAGAGTTGAAATGCACCTCAACTGCTCTCAAATTCAACATTTGTACTGTAACTAGTCCACAAATGACACCTGATACACAAATGACATCTGATACAAATGGGCGTCTAAACAACTAATGGGCATGCATGCAAGTGGTGTGTGTGTGTGTGTGTGTGTGTGTGTGTGTGTGTGTGTGTGTGTGTGCACTTGTGCATGTGTGCGTGTTTCCGTGCATGCATGCATGCGTGCGGGTGGTGTGTGTGTGTGTACAGCTGCCGTCGCAGTTGGTGCTCCTGCAAGAATCTGGCCAGGCTCCAGGAGATTGCTCAGCACGGCCCATAACTCCCACGTAGTGCACAGGAACCCAGCCAACTGGCTGGGGCGTAACATTAATGAACGGCAGCTCCTTATCCATTTACCATTTTTTCATCTTGTGTGTGTCTGTGTGTGTGCGTGTGTGTGTGTGTGTGTGTGTGTGTGTGTGTGTGTGTGTGTGTGTGTGTGTGTGTGTCTGTGTGTGTGTGTGTGTGTGTGTGTGTGTGTGTGTGTGTGTCTGTGTGTGTCTGTGTGTGTCTGTGTGTGTGTGTGTGTGTGTGTGTGTGTGTGTGTGTGTGTGTGTGTGTGTGTGTGTGTGTGTGTGTGTGTGTGTGTGTGTGTGTGTCGCATGCACAAGCCTCTATCTCTGTGTGTATGTATTTGTCTATCCCTATGTCTGTCTGTTCTCTGTGTTTCACCCATCTAACTGCCAGCCCGATTGTTTCCTTCTTGCACACACCTTGTTGATGTCTGCAATCATTTTTCCTTCCGGAGGAACATAAGTTCTTTGATTGTTAGCTCGAAGTTTTGTTTGTATGTCAAATAGCATGACCTCAAGGTTTCCCTTCTCAACAAACCTAAAATATATAAATAGAATTATGAAATTAGCTATAAACCCAAAATACAACACAAAACAAACAAATCAAACACACACAAAACACACGTGTCACACTAACACATGCACAAGGCAACAAAATTAAGTCAGCACAAAGAATTCACATACAGCAAACAGACATGTACAGATACACATATCACATACAGTAGATACTAGGCAGCAAGCAAAATCTAACAGTTGCTGCTGGTTAATGAAACTGTGTGTCCTCAAGTCTAACACCATCTTTCCTCATTTAGTACCTCGTTTACACGAGCACACATAGCGAGCCGAGCCACATCAGCCCGTGCCAGCCCAGCATTCTAGCCCGTGCTTGCACGACACACCCTGTAGGCTTTTTAAAGGGTAACTGCAACGTAAAAATAAAATATTCTCTTATGTTGGAAATTGATAGTTCTAGTGGCACACATGAGGTAAAATATTTTTATATTTTAAGTTATTTAGTCTTCGCTGAGGAATAGCAGGTCAAAAGTTGCTTCCAGTTCTTCAAGTTCCGGTAACGAGCGTGGTATAGTGTACACATCACAGAGGACAGACTCCACGCTAGCGTGTATTGTAAACAAAGGAATTTGTGGCAGAAAAGAATGGTTCGGTGTTGCATGGCTGCAGGATGCACCAATTCGCGCAAGTCATACGCAAGAGTATTTTGATTTCTGAAGATCCCAAGCTAAGAAATAGTGGGAATCGCAAATATGGAGGACAAATGCAAAGACGATTGTGTTGTCCGGGCGACTACCACTGAGTACAACACGTCCTACTATCCTGAGTGGACAGAAGTCTGTAGTAGCCACTTGTAGCCTGATTGCTTCAAGACACGTACAGCCAGGTCTATTCAAGAACTTGGTCTGAGTTGTAGGAGAGCAAAATTGAGGTCTATGGCTTTACAACAGTAATATCGAGAAATGCGTAGAACATATACAGTCCGCGTAAAAACTATTGACACATTTCCGGTTTACTTGGACTATTCTTGGAAAGTTTTCTATTTTTGCTATTTATTAAGAAACTGCACCAAATTTTTCTCAAACAGCTGAAAAACAGTAACAAAAGTTATTCCATGGTATGCGCATCTGCTTAGAGAACTTTTCCATCATGAAACAAGTCATGAAAGACAACGCCGCAATATTGTTTCTTTACCGCTCCAGCACTAGGAAGCCATCTAAGATCTGCCAACTTGTTCGTTCTACTGTTTACTGAACTCTCCAAGCCTGGACTCTGGAGAGGGAAATCAACGCAGAGCTTCCTGTGGAAGACCAAAATACTAGCTGAAAACCATCGAACAGCTTCAATTAGTGAACATGACGCAACAAGGAACAATAAATCTGCAAACAAACTTGCACATCAGCTTGCAGCGCAGGAAGTTGTCGTCATGCAGTTCTTCCACCAGCAGAAGAGAACTTCATGACGCAAGTATCGCTACACAATGCCTAGGAATTAAAATTCTGCTGCCAGTGAAGCTTGAAAAACGAGACTATGGGCGTCACGGTTTCTCGAGTCTTTTAATATCCGACTGAATTTAGTGACTGAATTTAACACAGATACTATATTTAACATCGACTGAATTTAACACGACACATGTGCGGCTCGTTTTTCAGCATGCTCTGTGTTTACACGATGTACTTGACCCGAGCCACCCAGGCTGGCCGGCGCTGGCCCGGCTAGAAATACCAAGCCGATCTGGCATAGCTTGCAGAGTTCCACACAGGGCAAAAGGGTTTTATCGCATGTGGCAACCAAGTAAAATTAATTAGTCGCCAGCTCCAACACCCTAACAACCTTGAAGACCCAGAACAGACCACAGCGCATTCGAATGCCTTAGAATCCCATGCAGAGTAGCTGAGCATGGCTGTGCATTTAATGTTAAACATGCAATTTACTGTCTGCCTCCACTATACCGGAATGGAATGGAGTAGAGCATACGCAGGATAAATTGATTTCGAGATAACGTCTGCAGGGAACCGTCTTGCACTGGGTTTGACGATCTTACAAGGAAGGAATGGCATGACAATAAGCCAACAGACAATCAAGCAAGAGGCACAAAACAATTCGAAAGCTACTGTACAGCACATGCATGATGCAACACAGCAGCGCATTCTGAGGCTTGTGTAAGTGGGTAATTGAGAGGAAATTGGAATGTAATCAACTGCTGGAAATACCTGAAGTGTTCTCCTAGTTCTGTAAACTAAACTCATTCACTGCAGCAGGAAAATAGTAGCAGTAGGATTTTTGCTGCTGAGCATCAAATGCAGCAAAACAAAGATGGCTTTATTTGCCAGAAAACGGCTATGATACACTAGGGACGGAGACTAGTAGTAGTGGCAGCATTATCAAATGCATAGTACATGCAGCCATTACCTCACTAGTGTAAATTTGATCACAAATTGCCTTGTTAATTGACTCCTATAATACATTCTTCAATTATCTCCCAAGCCACAGGAAGTGTCCGTTTCCAAGATACAAGTGACAGACTGCAGTAAGATGTCAGATTCCAGTGAGCAGGTGTCTCTGGCCTTAACCACATGCCATATTGCCAGATTCGTAATTCCTAGCTGTTCTGGAAGAACTGGAAAGCCCAGGCCAACTGGCGACCAAACAAGAGTAGACTAGGTCACCTCTGGCGACTTACAAGCATCCAGTTACTCACCCTACCGCAAAAAAATGGTCACTAATGCGACCAATTTGGTCACAAATTTGGTCACAACATGGAGCCCTGGCTCAGCATGGCTCAGTAGGTGTTTACACCTACCATAGAAACCGAGCCAGCATCGCCTGGCCAGCTTACAAAGTGCTTGTGTAAACAGAGTAAGAGCCACCCTTAATTAAGAAGTTTGCTCAATCTCTGTTCAAATGCAAAAGATAGAGCCAAGCAAAAACTATTAACTAGTTGTACGGTATCTGTAGGCGCCTCGCATTCGTGAGTAACACGTGCACGTCCAACAGAGTTTTCAGGCCTTCTACTGAAACGCCGAATCCTAGCTAGACAATATGTATTTGTAGAAACCCTAGCTGTCATGGAAGTAAACATGCAACGTTAACTTCCTAGTAGTTTAGATTACCTACATATAGGCCTGGTATAGGTAGTCGTCGTTTTGCGATCGCAAGACAATCGAAATGTACAGTCTAGGTATGCACTCAGTTCCATTGTAACGACAGTGGTATGGTATTTACTGACATAGAATTGATATCGGCAAACATTGACTATCAACAGTGTTAGATGCAGCACAGTGTAGTAAAGGATTGATCATACTGTAGTACGAGATGTGTGAATAGTTGACTGTAGGTGGCATTCAACTCCTGAAGGTGTTTCTTGGTTGTCAAGTACACACAATCCCTAGCTACAATACAAAAGGATGGGGAAACGGAACTTCATGAAGCATTTTCTTCGTCGTGTTGTTACTTGCACAAATCGTTCTTAGACTCATCTGTAGTCGAACACGGAAACGATTTTTTAAGGTAGGTCCTATCATGAAACGTGGTCTTGGGAAGGAGAAATAAATTTAAGATTTGTGTGCATGCACGAACGCACACACACACACACACACATGCATGCACACACGCACATACACGCACACACGCACGCATGCACTCATGCACGCACGCATGCACTCATGCACGCACGCACGTGCGCACACACACACACACACACACACACACACACACACACACACACACACAAAGCTCAATGGAGAGCCATATAGGACCACGCTCATTTCTGTTGTGCGACCCGGATTAGCAGCCTCGCTATGCTCGGCAATAATGCAAACGTAAATGAGAATCAATATTGTTGATACTACTCTTGTATTCACACAATTAACCCACAGTATGTCCTAATTTACTAATGAATGAGTGCTACTACTACAAGAACATTACATTACATGGTGAAAACTGAAATAACTAAGTCTGGTGATGCTTAAATAAACCAATCAGACTGAAAAAAAGACCAATAAACAGCTGAATACACCAATGCGTAACACTTGTACTAATAAACTTACTTTGGTGGTTTCTCCTGTGTTCTGTAAGTGTTAAATGAAGCAAGCGTACCCTGCATGCCTGGCAAAGAGTTAGGAAACGATCTATCATCTAGTTCCTTGATCTTTGCCTCAATCCACTGCAAAAGCTCCGAAGTCAAACGTTCATACTGCTGACAACTTCGCTCATTGTCCATGGCTTGACCAATAACCTATACAACACAACATTTCCATTCACAACTCACAACAAAAACTGCCACTAATTTATTGGGCAAATCTTAAGCTTGCTAATATTATGCATTTTCAATTAATTACTTAAAATATGTCTCGGTGCACATGCACAAAGAAGGTATACAGTAGTGTGTGTGGTGTGGTGTGTGGACTGTGTGTGGTGTGGTGTGCATGTGTGTGTGTGTGTGTGTGTGTGTGTGTGTGTGTGTGTGTGTGTGTGTGTGTGTGTGTGTGTGTGTGTGTGTGTGTGTGTGTGTGTGTGTGGTGCTGTAGCTCAAACGGTGAAAGAGTGCATTTAGAGAATGAAACATCCGGGACCTTGCAGTGTTACAGGTTCAAGTCACAGTGATGGCGAGCTATGATATAATTTCCTTAAGCAAGAAACACACAATGGCTTCTCTCAACTCAGGAGTATAAATGAGTACACTGACGGGTGGACATGACCACTGGCTTGGCAGTAATATCATGCAAGTAACATCATGCAGCAGACGAGTACTTGTGGGCCTTGGTGTCCAGAGCTGCGCCATTGTCAGTGCACCTGGATGACTCCGGCCAAGCTCCAGGTGGATTATAGCGCTGGCCCTAAGCCTCCACGTAACGCATGGAGGCCTTATCTCCGCAACTGACCCTAAGGTCAATGTCAAATGACGTGGAGGGCTTGACATTTGTCCTTATTTGTCCATTCGTGTGTGTGTGTGTGTGTGTGTGTGTGTGTGTGTGTGTGTGTGTGTGTGTGTGTGTGCGCGCGTGCATGCGTGCAAGCATGTGTTGTATGTATTGTGTGTGTGTGTGTGTGTGTGTGTGTGTGTGTGTGTGTGTGTGTGTGTGTTATTGTTGTTGTTGTTGTTGCTTCATCTACCTGCACAGTACATGTTAACTACAAAAAAGAGCTTCTAGTGTAAGAAGTGATACTGTCGTGGGTTTTACGTCATAGAATTGCAAGGAGCACTTCACCGATGCACACAATTAGACTCCGCCCTCGGCCGCTAATCATTTCTGGTCACACATCAAGTTGGGAAGTGTTTGGCACTATCTCTGAGCAAAGTTGAGAGCTGAGCATTATGATAAGGCTAAAAACAAATCGTAAGAGACTGTTTTCCAAAAATAACTCCAATAAGTCTAGGTTTCGTTTCACTGCTTCGTGTAGACTTCAGTATTGGCTTAGCCGGAACTAAAATGTGCTTTTGCATCACTGAATCACCTTCGATCTTTACTTAATGTACAGCGAAAAGCACACATACGGCAATGGTTAGGCTGTAGAACAAAGGTATTTGGTATCACGTGATTATGCGCAGCTACGCACACTTCCGGTGAAACGCAAATGAGTGTGTTTTCACATCACGCAAGCAATTTTGTACTGTACTATGGCCTCTTTCCATGGAAAGAAACACGGAGGAAAGCACAAAAGACTGAGCAATGCAAGTCGTTCAAGATGATCCATGTGGAGTCTACTATGAACAACTGAGTCACTTGGGAACTGTAACTTGTTTTCTTGCACTGTCAGATTCGCCTGAAGCGTCTATCATGTACGCTACTAGCTGGCCTTGGAAAGCAAGACCAGAACAATACCCCGCACAGCAAGCGTTGGGTCCGCAGTACAAGGCCTTAACGTATGTTAACATCTACTGTGCATGCGTCAAATGGTGAAGTGTTCCTCTAAGCTTCATTCTTGAGTTCTGTGATTTCACAATCCATCTGTTATTAGTGCTGTATGCACTTGCATGGTAGATTCAAAAGACAAAGATGGGCTTCTTCGAGTAAGAAATGATGTTTTAAAGTATGAATCACGAGAGGATTTCTTAAGTTATCGGCGATTTCTTGATACACATGCGCAGTACTATATGATATTTTAGCTGCACTGCATCTTTGTCATACTGAACATTTAATGCTCAGTTGATTCCACACCAAGACATTGGCACCCCAGTGCTTTCATCACCATTGTCTCTAACAGCGCAAACTCCAAGATGGTAACAAATCAGTACTGTAGTTGTCACGAACAAGAAACTAAAATCAGGAGACATCTAGTTATTCCAAACCACACTCCCTAAATTATTGTCCACTGGATTGGAAACACTACATGACTACAAGACTATATGAAACTTGTTTCTATTGTTTTTATGCAATCCCTACATCTCTCCCCATTTTCATAGAAAATGTTTTAATTCTAGTCTAACTCATTTTTATTCTAGTACAAAGCACTAGACTTTATAGATAAACGTAAAAATGATCCTGAGCCTGTCATTCTGATACTCTAACTGTAGAACTAATCATAGTTTAGAGACTGAAGTAGAGAGACTGAGTATATGATATAAGCATTAGATAAACGTGTCACTGTCAAACTTTCTTCCAACTGCCCTTCTCCTATCCCAAATGACGCTACATACTATGGTATTGTGTTCAATTTGATCCAATTTAGGCATTCAATTATCCGAAGTTCTGTCATAGTACCAAGTCATGCAGACTGCACAGTGCAAAAGCGAAGGGCAGTGCAAGGCATCAAAAGCTTCGTAGACACGTACATTTGTGTATGAGGCTACAAAGCCTGGTTCACTCGCAACAGCTCAAACCGGCATGGAAACATGGGACACGAAGATTAGCGCAAAGTGAAAGTGTTATATATTTACAAAACAATGCAACACAACACAACACAACACGTGCGCGCGTGCGCGCACACACACACACTTACAAATAAGCTAACTTCAAGATTAAATTACAAATTGTTGCATAGAGCCAGCTGATGAATGGTGATATTTCACAGCTGCCAAACCGCAGACTATGTAAGTTATTTAGTTCTTCATGCAATTGTACAGCGGTATACACAACGAATAATTAAGTGACTAAGTCAGATAATGGAAGGCCTGAATCGGATAATTGAATGATTCGGATAATTGAATGCAGATAATTGATTGACTGAATTGGATAATTAAATGTCATATCCGGATAATTGAACACAATCTACTATAGTAACAAAAGTAATCAAGTGAGGTCATAATATATTAAACTATAGCGAATTAACTATACGATAATTGCAGCAGATTTCGAGAGTCTGTCTGTAGTAGAGTAAATTAAAAGTTAGTGTATTCTTGAGTTACTAAACCAGCTAGAAACAAAACTGCTATCTTGAGTATGTGGCAGCAAGGATGCAAATAGAATTAATACACTAAAACGTATGATGTTCATGGTCTTGTCCGCCACTCCAAGCCATCATTTTCTGCGGTTAAAGGAACACTTCACCAATTGACGCATGAGCAGTAGACGTTAACATATGTTAAAGCCTTGGACTGCGGACCGAACGCTTGCTGTGTTGCACGGCACATGCAGCAAGTGCAATAAACGATGAAAGAGCAAGAAATATGATATTGCTCTGGAACAAAGGTTATAACGGACATAGTTACTGGCAAGTCGCATCTACCCAATGAGTGTTCGAGTAGACTTCCATGTAGTGGTTTAGCGACAATTTCAACTATTTGGTCAGAGATGGTTTACTTTTGTAAGCTGTACTTGACTGACTGGGGCTTGTTAGCTTGTTGTGAAGTTTGTGGTTTGCATAAAATGGCGTGCATGTTTGCATAGAGGTGTTGAAATCAGGATGCACCGTGAGCGTGCAATAACTGTGTGAGCGGGCAATAACTGGAAAGTGTGCAATAGCTGCAGAATGTGTGCAATAACTAAACTATGCAGGCAGTTGGTCAAATACAGGTATTATCGCACCGCCTACAAGAATGCTCATTGGGTTTAAGGACCACGTGTTGGTAACTAAGTCACTCAGTCGTTCATCTATTATAGACTCCACACGGATCATCTTAAACGACTTGCAATCGCTTGGTTTTTCGTGCTTTCCTCCTGTTTCTTTCTATGAAAGAAGGCAATAATATAGTATAAACTTGCTTGTGTGAAGCAAAAACACGGAAACGTCCATTACTGGGCATAATAACGTGATACGAAGTGCCTTCGTGCTACAGCCACACCATCACCGTATGTGTGCTTTTGATTAAAGGTGAGTCAGTGATGTGAAAGCACGTTTTACTTTCACCTAAGCAAATATCAAGTCTACACAAAGCTGTGAGACTAAACCTACACTTCTTGCCATTATTTGGAAAACCACCTCCTACGTTTTAGTTTTCTAACCTTAAAGGGGCAGCCCACGGAAAACAACTTAGGCTTAAAAATAGGTCTTGACGAGAAAATCCTAATGACCCTAGTTTCACATCCAAATTTGCCTCTGTTGTAGAAATAAAATGATTGCTTTTCATAGACCTTGAAAACCAGGTTTCAAAGTCAACAATAAGGAGTGTTTCACGTGACGTAAGAAGAACCGTTTACTGCTAAGTGGTAATTATTTAACCACTTCAACTCATCTACAACAAGATTGAAGGACCTTACGAGGGTGCACTGTAAGGACAAGAATTCTGGAAGTTTGCCCTGATCCCACCATAAATGCTTAAATTCTTGGATCAACTGGTTTGCGACACATTCATGGCCATTGTCTTCACAGAAAGAAAGCAAATGTGAGAAGTAGTGGCGGGTTTGATGAGGCATATAGTAGTTAATATTACTAATTAGTCCTAACTTTATATCGCAAACTAGCTTCTAAGGTTTAAAGCATAGCACTTCTTGTAGTATTCAAAATTAGTACATGCAAGAATTCAGTTTGTCTAAATTCTTAGTCTATATATTTCAAATTGAAAATAGATAGTCTAGGTGCTGTTCTTACTAAAATTAAAGGCAGCAACACATTTAAATATAATTAATTATTGATACAATTAATCACAAATTCTAATACCAAAAATATTGGGCTTTTCTTAATTGGCTAATTAATTAAGCAGCTTCTGCACGTTAATGAGGGGCAACCTAATATTTTCCCAGGCTACCAACACATGGGCACATGGTAGCCCATGGACAATTAACAGGTGTATCGATTTGACGAACACTGACCTAGTTTGTAGTCGCACGTTCTTCTGCTTGCAATACACATCCTACTTTACTTACGCTAGTAGTCCATTGCGTTGGGCACATGGGTTGGGCGTAAGAACAAAGATCGATAGCATAGCTGATCTCATCCGTGCATTGTTTCTAGTGACGCTTGGTAAAGATGGAGCTCTCACCCTTATGTACGAGCCAGAAAGATAAATAAGCTAGTCTGACTCTAGCGAGGACAGTCAAGAATACAAACGGATGTCTGGTACACGTACACTTCCCACACTTACCACTAAACGCTTCTCATTAGTTTGGGCAAAAGACACACCTTTTATTGACTTTGATACTAGTGATGTCATTTATTGCAGAAAGCAATCATTCTTAGTTCAACAATGGAAGTAAATATAAAAGTAAAACTAACGCCATCAAATTCTCTCATCAAAAAGCTATTTTAAAGCCTAGGTTGTTCTTCCGTGGGACTGCCCCTTTAACATAATGCTCAGCTATCAAGTTTGCTCTAACATAGCGCCAAACTTCCCAACTTGATGTGTGACTAGCAGCCAAGGGTGGAGTCAAGAGTTGGGTAAAGTGCTCCTTTAAATAGACATCCAAAAAAAAAGAATAACAGCAAATTTTTCAAGGCCATAAAATTTACTTTCTTTTTAACTCTAAATACTTCGAAGTGACAAATATCAAAACATTATCACTTGAAAAAAATTGTGGCTGTAGGAATGTGAGATCAACAAAAATACTAAAGTATGTTGTACCCACACCCTCATATTGACTAAAACGGTAACAACACTGCTTGTCAGGCATAATGTCATCTAATACTAAATAACTTACTGTAGACCTCTGAAACCAGTCATATACAGTAGATGCTTATCGGACCTCTCACATATCCGACCATGTTCACAAAGCAGAAATGACATCACATGCCTGTTTACGCAAGCCCAGTGACAATGTGCAGTGATAGCAACACAAGATACAAAGGCTTCTAGGATTAGTTTGATGACTTTAGTTTACATATAGTACACGTATTATGCACTCATTTATCACTAGCATACTGTACATGTGTCAGAGTTCAGACAATGTACATACTCGGACTAAAACAAGTGGACTGGAAATTCGAGGTATGGTGAAACTCTGATGCTCTGATTCTCCATTCTTTTCACTTATCCGACCCTTATTCGTCTGCGGCTTGCCCAGAAGAGGTCAAATAAGCGAGGTTCTACTGTACAAACAACTCAATTTCTTATAAAAGTAGCATACTTACACATGCATAATCTAACGTTGATTATTTTACAACAACAAATACCTTTGCGATTCTCCGACCTCCAATACTCTCAGACTTCATCTTGGAAAAGTAGTGATAATATGTTGCAACATATGTGATGACTGACTTCTCATCAGGAAAGTCAACATCAACATCTGCAAATGACAAACGTGTAAATCTTCTTACTCCGTAGCTTAGTAGAGTGCAAGAGATATATTTAAGGATTGTCACCTTCAGCATCTAAAAGCCTTGCAAGTCCAAGGTCTCTCTCAGCAACATCAAATGCATTGTTTAGATTGATTTTGTGTTGTGTCTTCTCCAAGCCTTCATAGTAGATTAGATCAGGCCTGGAAAATTTTGACACAAATTCAGTGCAGCTTTATGTCTATTTACTACTCTGTCTATCATTTTCATGCCATTTCTATCACACATTATTTGTTTGTGTACACATCTGTCCATCTGCATACCTGAGTGCCTAACTGATGACTACTTGTCTGTTTATCCATTTCTGAGTGCCTGCTGTACTACACTTCAATCAGACTTTACCTATGAATCCAATTTCTGTAATTTCCTTTCGCTTAGAACACATTAATTAAAGGACGGCAGACCCAGATAGCCTTAAGCCTAGTTCACAATCTGATACTGACACTCAGCTGAGCATGAAACTTCAAAAACGGAGCCTCGACAAAGGCGGCATCCTTTGATGTTGATGCTGACACTGACACTGGAATATGATTCATTTCTATTGTTGGTGTTGACATTGACATTGGCGTCCATATTGTGAACCAGGCTTTAGACTCCACAATGCATTGCACTCATCCTTGATGTTCATTATGGAATTCGAGTTTCTCAATAACCTTTATTACAAAAAAATGAAGAAGCACTACAGTGCAAACCTTCCGCGTGCCATACCTATGCCCCATGAATAATTAGTCAGCCAATTAGAAGAGTGTGAGAAGAAGACTGGGACACATCGAGTGGCGAAATACATTGTAAGCATATTGCAATGAACTTTCTTACTCATTTACCAGCAGTAGACACATCTCATTCAAGCACAGCACATATTGGTTGCATTTATTAGATATCGCTCTGATTCCTGTGCAGCTCTAGCCTCGCCCCAGAGACGCTGTGTGGATTACAGCCTCGAATGCGCTGCCATCACCACTACGTCTGGTTCGGTACCGCCTTCCTGGGCGGAAGTAAGTATGTAATCAAATTCTTCAGCGTGTGTCATACTAATGACATTAGCTAGGAACTGAGCTTTCGAATATTGAGATTTTAAATCGCTGTCAAGCGTTGGTAAGAGATTACAGCTACCTTATGGAGCGTAGCGGTGGAATGGCAGCTCAGAAATTGCACATATAGTGCATCATACGTCTTTGAACACGTACGCAGGTTCCCAGTTAAAGCTACAGTAGGCCTTTACTGCAATGCATTGAACTGCTGCCTACCTACTGCATGCTAATTAGCAAAGATCCCACGCTACAGTCATTTCCTGTTCTCTATTACGCCGACAAAGTACACTTGTAACTGACACTAATCATGTCCCTACTAGAAAACTGCAGATTCTTTGCTATTAGTGAGACCTACATGTCTACTGTAGCTAATGCAACCATGGGAGCATGGACATCGACAGGATTCAATCTTGTGTTTGCGTTGTACTCTCGTTTCACAACGGAAACTGGATATATACGTTCTCGATTTGTTTGATATCCAAAGCTACCGCAGGCAGTCTAGAGCGGTAGATATCTGGAAGGGCTTAAAAACAAGACGATGCGTGCATACTGATCTGGTCGTTAGTGAAACCAAATCTCTGTGTCATTGGAGCACACAGTCTCACTTGCTACGAAGACGAACTTATAGCAGTTAGGAAACTGTACTTATACACTATCTGTGCTTTAATCTCTAAAAGTTTGACTGCTTTAGTTTCTTTATTTCTTGCTGATATTAATTAAAATGTAATATTAATTTAATTGATGATGTCATCCCACTACGCCTTAAAAAATTCTAGAGACAACTCTAAACAGGAGACCCATTTGTTGTGCACAAAGTATAGTATCATGTGTTGTGCTAAGCTAGTTACTGTCTAACCACAGTAATAAGAACCAATGAATGACAACTGCTGGCTTGAGCATCTGTTATCAGGCTGGCTGGCTGGCTGGCTCCGTGTATTTGTTTATTTGCCAACTACATGTCTATCTACCTTTGTCAGCCTGTCTCTCTCTCTCTCTCTCTCTCTCTCTCTCTCTCTCTCTCTCTCTCTCTCTCTCTCTCTCTCTCTCTCTCTCTCTCTCTCTCTCTCTCTCTCTCTCTCTCTCTCTCTCTCTGTTTATATCACAGTGTTTGCCCATTTGTGTCTAAGAAAAGAATTTATTCTGAAAGATTTAGTTTTCAAAACTAGTAAATCTTAAAACACTGAATGTCAGCTGAGTCAGTCAAATATCATCATACCTGTGATAGTGAATGATAGCATTGAATGCCAAGCCATCTCTCCAGCTGGTTGAGAAATTGGTCACATGGACATTGTTGTATCTGCGAGTTAGAAGATTTTGCAACAAGAAGATGACTGCCATAACTGCCACGCTCTAACCCTGCTGTTCTTCGTTGGCACCAAAGTAACAAAGCATCCTTAGCTGATTTTACTGCTTGTGACTCTCCTTCTTCCTCCACTGAAATGTCCTGAATCTACATCCAAGAATAAATTTACACTATGACTACAACACATGAAAAATCTAATCTCACAAACATTCCAATAAACTGCATGCTTCCAATAAATAGCATAGTCTAATGTACTGAGAAATACATTCTTCCACACAATAGTCAAACACATTGAGAAATAGATTCCTTCAATAGAACAGTCCAATCTACTGAGATTCTCTCAAGAGAGGCAGGGGAAATAGATTTACAAGCAGGGGTGCTTTGTGGTAATCACAGAATTAGACAAATGTGTTCCCCTCACCAAGAATCTAGCACCCCTGCCCATGAATCAACCCTCCTGTATTTACTGAACTGCACAGTAAACATCATATGTACACAGGTCCAACCACAAAATCACAACCTCTAATCTGCTGTTTCACACTAATAGCAACATCATTATATTCGTTGCCCCCCTCACAGCTAACTTGCAGTCACTCCCCAATGTTAGACATCCATAAAGTCTTAGTAAAGATACTTGCCTTGACCAAATAGCAACTTGACCTCATTTACGTAATCGACTGTTACAGTGCAGCCACTCAAGTAAGCATGAGGACACTTACACAATTTACATACTGTTGATATTGTATCAAACCTCAATTCTTATCCTTCCAGTCATCCAGAAGACAGCTTTGAACAGTACTTTAAATAGTTCTTTAACCCTTCGCCGACCACCTATTACCGTCCGCACGCCTACGTATGCCTACGTAGTTGGGCGTGCTACGTTATCTCCGCCTCTTTTTAGTACCCGGCTTACTGTCGACCGTTTTCCCGAAACGGATCCTTTCTTTCCACTTTCAAAATATAGCTTAAACGAATGGCTAATAAATTCTCTTTCGAATGAGCCTACTTTCAACCGTCTACGTTCTATCAATCACCAGATATTGCAAGTTCCGTTTACGTCACACCTGACCAACTTCCGGTCAGGTGACTTTGTGGTTCAATATTCATCCTCTTCAGCTTTGTTAGCCAATCAAAATATTTTTAGCCGTTAGACACACCCTTTGGGCGTGTCTATACATACGGGCAAGATTTTAGCGGCGCATGCGGCTTCGTCACAATTTTTGCCGAGACGCTGCATGGCGGTCTGATAGTCCTTGTTCTTCGATAGAATTTCGCCTACAATTTGGAGGCGAAAACAACATACTCAAACGTTTCTTACGTGTGTTTCGTGTCGAACGCATCATTTGACGCCGATACGACGCCAAACGAGTGAGATATTCCGTTGGAAGAAACAGCGATGACGCGCGGCGCTGTAAGTACATCATTTTTATGTCTAAACGTCTCATTTTTTTGCGATATCTTTTTAGTATGCGTTTCAGTAGCTGTGTTATAAGTTTGGCCTATAGTCGTTGCTGATAATTTGAGTTATGCCCATAGTAACGGCATATTTTCTGTTGCTATGGCTAAGTGCCCGTATGTTTTGGTTAGAAAATGATGTCTAGAACAATTGTTAAAACCGTTTTCTAATATTCCATATGTTTATTAGCTATTCAGACAACGATGCAACGCACAAGAAAGAAGATCTTTTCGATGATGAAGACATCAGCGATTCAATTAGTGCAGCTTAGACAAGAAGTTGACATGAACGTATCAAAACTATCATCAATAGCTATGAGATTTGTATGATTCGAAAGCGCAATTAACAGGCTTTTCAAATCTGTATGTATTGCAATTTTCGCTTCTATAATGTGGGTACAATTGCGAATAATAGGTAATGGATTGTAGGTTACGTGCGCGCGTTACCCAATTAGTACATTCTTGGTGATATGTGTTCGCGTCAGAAGTTCAGGTGATATTTACACCTACTGGCCAAAAGCCCAAGGGTTAATGCATCAAAAGTACATTTCTCTATTGTAAGAATGTTTCTGCTAGATATCTAGTCAGCAAATAGAAATCATAACCCATTATCCAAAACCTTTGAAACAAATTTACACCTATTCCACCCTACTTTTTTTGTCACCAATTACTCCAATTGAAAACACCTGCTCCAGGGTTCTAGCCATGTATGCTAAGGCGTAGCCACTACGCCTTCAGAACTGCACTATGCCTTCAACATACCCGCTATGCTTTCAGAGCTGACAGCCATGCTTCCAACATACTGGCTACGCTTGTAGTAGGTACTGTGTACATCAAACATGCACACACGTGCACTCTATCTCCAGGGGCACGTTCAATTGACCTCTTCCAGAACTGGAAGGCAGGGGGAAAATGGAAGAGGCATTCGATTGACAGTCTTCCTCTTCCAAGAGACTCTTCCAGCCCATGGCTGAAAGTCATGTCGTGCCAATCAAGATTTTTCAAATACAAACGATCAGGGTCTCCCTCCAGTGATGTCATGCCTTGCAAAACTTCTTCGTCTTCTTTACAGAGTCACTTTGACTGGCGACTAAAGTACCATTGAACTTATCGAAGGCAAGGCTATTTTTCAAGAGCAACTTGTTTTTGCGTGCGAGTTCCCCTTTAATTAAAATATACTAGTTCTACAGTATCCGTAGGCGCCTTGTGTTCGTGAGTAACACTTTCAACGGAGCTTTCAGACCGTCTAATGAAACGCTGAGTCCTAGCTAGACAATAGGTATTTTTGTTTCAACATGCAAACTTCCTAGTAGTTTAGATTACGTTTACAGGCCTGGTATAGGTAGTTGTCGTTTTGCGATCGTGATCAAGACAATTGAAATGTACAGTCTAGGTATGCACTCAGTTCCGTTGTAACGATAGTGGTATGGTATTTACTGACATAAAAATTGATATCAGCAAACATTTACTGTAAGTATAGTACGTGTGAATAGTTGACTGTAGGTGGCATTCAACTCCTGAAGGTGTTTCTTGGTTGTCACCTACACACAATCTCTAACTACAATACAAAAGGATGGGGCGATGGAAGTTCAGGAAGCGTTTTCTGCGTCATTTGGTCACTTGCATGAATCGTTCTTAGACTCATCTGTAGTCGGACATGAAAACAGTTATTTAAAGTAGGTCCTATCATGAAACGTGGTCATGGGGAGGAGAAATTTGAGATTTGTGATTACATATATATATATATATATATATATATATATATATATATATATATATATATATATATACCAAAAACTCGATGGAGACCCATATAGGACTACACCCATTTCTGTTGTGCGACCCGGATTAGAAGCCTCGCTACGCTCGACAACAACATAATAACATGGTAAAACAAACACACAATACATAACTCAGCTGACAAAAACCCCCAAACTGACAAATTTATGCATTTTGTAAATGTATTTTCACTTTCCATCTAATTCACATATCACATATCACCCCAATAAGTGTTGATACTATCATAGAAATAAGGATCCCGTAGCGTTTTCTAAAGACAGAGAAAGCTTTTTGTGTTTCTATAATTATAAATTGCGTAAAATTCATTCAGAGTAAATGCACATTAGCTAACCCCTGCACACCTTGATTTTCATGCAGTTAGCTTGACTAAATGACTTTGCTATCCAACAACAAACTCCATTAGACTTACAAAGACAAAAGCTGCAAGTTGCTATCTATCACAAGTGTTGTTCTCAACTATTTTGGGGCAAACCAAATCGACTGCTACACTGGCAAAAGCCGTACTAGCTAGTAGTTTTACTGTAGTTTGTACCATGATTGGCTCTATAAAAATGTTACACTGTAGTATTAAGATGTATGTCCAATGAATAACTCCACACAAACCTGAAATCTAAGAATGATAGTCCAGATAAGGCCGAGAGTGAGTCTAGGGTTGCCATCCACAATATCATGCCCAGCAATGTTCTCCAATGTCACCTAAACAAAGAAATACAAAAAAAACATTTCAGTCCTCTGACCATTGTTTTATACTAATGCTCTCTTGAGGTCAGTGATGGCATTAATCAATAGGATTGTCTACAACTTGGCTATAAACTTACATTTTTCTTTTTCAAAAACATGAGTGCCTTGTCTGTGTTTTCCATCTTGTGGATCCTCATATTACCACGAGTCGGTTTTGGCTATACAGAAATCACACTCAAAACCAAAGCTATTTCACACATACCAACATAAAAAGACCAAAGTAAAGCAAACAAAATCATGTGACACATACCACAAAACAGGAACAGAATGAAATAGTTGAATGCTAAAGCGTAATGTGGTAAAGATTCATTTCCAATACAGTAATCTGTTCATTGAGAAATAAATGCATACCTCCAATACAATAATCAATACTTTAGACGACCAATATTCATCATGCCACATTTTCAGCAAAGTCACCCGAGTCCCTTCACCAAAAAATTTCAACAGCATCTCTGCACATCACTACTACACTGCCACTAAGTCATTTCCTTTCAATATATTTTACCTCAAACTGTTTGAAATTCAAAAAAACATCTTCATAGCCTCAAAAACCCAGTGTAATGTCTACTTTTGCATTATGCACGTCCTAACAAGATTACTAACAGAAGATCATCATTCATCCTGAGTCACAAACACTAAAGATGATCCCAACAGTAAAGTAATTGGCAAGGAACTACACATATTGCTAAAAAATTGACAGGTTGAAGCATTAAAAGAATTAATGGCAATGTCCGCAAATAACACAATCTAAAGGAGAATCTATTAATTCTCTGAGAGAAACAGAACTGATGACTCGACAGTTTAGCTTCTAACAGTCTTAAAAATACAGATAGGTAGACCTGAACGGAATCTGATGACTCAACTGCTGAAACACGAATCGCTTTAAATAGGTGGTGTGCATGCGCATGCAAATCACGTGTACTTGTCGGTCAGTGCACGTACCGGCCATTCAATTTTTCAATTTTTAGTTTGGTTAAATATTAAAAAGTACATCGTGCATTTCAATTTTTGGACCAATTTTTAACTAAAAATTAAAAATTACAAAATTGAAAATTGAGTTACTACATATACCAAAATCGCAAATGCAAAATTAAAATGACAGCTGCACTTTCCGGCCAAGTATATTCTATTAGTATTCAGCAACAACACATAGACGTGATAAAGCAATTGATTGTTGGCACTGTCTTCTTCAAGGTGTACACTCTACGTGACAATTGACAGACAAACAGCTCAAATAGCTATCACCTACTGCTGATGAAATAACAGTTAATAACTATGCAGTAACCATCTATATGATTCTCTAGCTAGGGAAGCAAATTCTTGTTCAGTTGATGTCGCGTAATTCGTCGACTAGAGACTTTCGCTGGAGGCATTGGTTGTAACAGACTTGCGGGTGTGTGCAAAGCAATTAGGGTTGTGGCACAAGTGCACATAGTAGCAAGCTATCAAAAGATAATAATTAGCACATGATGAACATGGAGAGAATTTCTGTTGAATAAATCGAGTGCCTTGTTCTTGTTGATTAATTAATTGTTATATAATTACACCTATGGTCAGATCCACCATTGTCTTCAGCAACAATACCTGTACTGTATCGGGGAGATGGTTATCTGAGTTCTGAGTTACACAGTTCAATTATCACTGTTGTGCACTTATTGTGTTCAGTAATTTGTGCTAAACAAGCTAATCGGCTTAGCGCTTCATTAAGGTAAGTGCAGGTGAACTGTGCTATGCTTAATTAATTAATTAAGTTAAACTTGTGCCACAATTCTAGTCTCTTTGGCACAAGTTCAGGTACACCTTTTCTATACCTGCAAGTGTGTTACAAACTGAATCCCTCTACTAGCTAGCACAAGTGTGTACAATCAACAAATTAGACGCCACATCAGCTGAACAAAAAATTCGCTTCCCTATAGAATCCTAGATCATTACTGCTAACCTCCATTTATCAGCCTGTTACTTGGAATTATCACCTAGAGTGTACACCTAAAAGGAGACATTGCCAACAATCAAATTGCTTTATCACGTCTAGATGTTGTCACTGAAGGCTGGATAGAATATACTTGGCTGGAAAGTGCAGCTGTCGTTTCAATTTTGTATTTTTGATTTTCTTATATGTAGTAACTCAATTTTCAATTTTGTAATTTTTAATTTTTGGATAAAAATTGGTTCAAACATTAAAATGCACGATGTACTTTTCAATTTTTAACCAAACTAAAAATTAAAATTTAATGGCTGGAAAGTGCACTGACCCTTGTCAAACCTGTCAATCTGTACTCTGCACGTGCAAGCTAAACTTAGTATAAGTTTTTGAGTTCTGCTACATTAACAGTTCTTGACTTGTGGCATAAAAGTCATCACACTACGGCACAGCCTTTGGTAGTATGGTCATGTTCCACAGGTAGTTGCAATGGATATAGAAGGTTGATACGTTGAGAGATGACCTTGTGAGATGGAAGGCGTACGTACTTTAGCAGAACGAACATTACCATCTTCTCCCACAATAATCTCTTCAATTCTTCCCATGATCCAAGTACCCCACAGAGTGTCCTGTTCTTTAATAACAACTACCTCGCCTTCTTGAGGCAGTGAGCCAAATGCAGACCCAACCCCTTTGTGTCTCAACGGCAATGTTTCCCTTAAACTCAGTAAATACTCCTTATGCCACTGATCCCAAAAAGTGTCAAGTCATTTCTGGTCTTGACTCCATTTTCTTTCCCATACATAGGAAGTGTCCCTATTAGGCTGATATTCCAAATCATTCATATCTTCAATAGTAGGTAATTTCTTCACTAACCTTTCAATCATAAAGGTACAGTGGCTTGCAGAATCCAACAGAAGGCGTGACATAGCAGATTGCTACAACTAGCGACCATGCTGTTTCAAGTAAAACATTTTCACCAATAGCTAAATTTTGAGTAGTATTTCATAGTTCTCGCTAAAGATTTTTGGGAGGATTGCGGGATGGGCAGGTCCAAAACGCATGCATCTCTATCTTTACAGTCGGACCTGTGCAATGGAGCCGATCTCAAGTGGGGTAGATTTTGCATTGTAGCTATTGAGTGTAACATACGTTCACGTGATCTGGCAAGAACCTCAACTTCGATTGCCAGTAAGCCCTTCTTAGCGATGATCATAGATTGCCAATGCGCAAGTTTCATAGATGAAACTACAACAAGTCTGTCTAGTCAGGCGTTGATTGACGTGGACCACTGCTGTTGCTTTGCATGAAGCCATGACTAGACTAGAGTAGATTCTAGGTGCCACTTCCTGGACAAAAGGTGTGCTTTCCGGATCAAAAGCAGCGCATCCAGTACTGCAATCAACACTTGTGGGTACGTTTGGAATGTGGCTATCATCCTGTGTTGTTTTGTAAGAGCCTAGATTTGTGGCTATTGTCACCTATACTAAGTAATACTAGAATTTTAAAACTTTCTCTGAAAAAATAGATGTAGGAATTGTATTACTTAGTGATATATATGTAGAGAGATGCAACTTTTAATACAACTGCTTTAATTCATCACCAGCTAACAAACAGTAATAATCTATTACCAGTTTCTCTCCAGACAATGTTTCCAACAGTTTCATCAACATTCTACCATCTCTCAAGTCAGTGTAAAGATCTTCAATCCGAGCAGTCATTTTTGCCAGATGTGAGTTAACCCACTTGGTAAATGTCTTTTTCTGTACAGCTTCACGTTCATCTGATAAAAAGAAAAAGAACATCAAAAAATAAATATGTTCTAGCTAGAAATTTTTGCCAAATAGCATTAATGACATTATATTTCGTGATATGCCAACACATTTTCATGCCATCATATTTTAATATCATAGTATCATAAATAACTATAAACAGGCAGTCACTATAGTAATAAAGGCTGTCTGCATGAAAGAGTATGTTGAGAAATCAATTGAAATACCAACAGTGTTTTCAACTAGCACGCTATGTTGACATCAGCAACAAGATTACAGGGTTTCTCAAGACCAATAGTAAGTCAAGCTGTAGAAGCATCAGTTGGCCATGCTATTGTAAGTTGCTACCATCAAGATTCAGACATAGATAATCTATTCAGAGAGAGGACAGTATACTTAGTTAAATATCCAAACACAATATGACCAATACCTAAAAGAACTGCTTTGTTTTCATGTCTATGGCTGTCCAACAGTAAAACCACTTCATTCTTCACTGCAACAGTAAATGAGTATGAAAGAGTTATGGCTAAACCTCTTGTGACCAGACAAATACGTAATTGCACACGTTCCTGGCATTTACAGTACAGTGAAACTTGTACGCACTTCTTTTTTCCTTTGAAACAATTTCGTTGCATTTAGAAAAGTTCAAAATATGGTAGAACCTCAGTAACAAAAATCCGAACCTCGCTAATCAGAGAGTGTGGTAGCACTCTCTATGTAGGGATGTGAAGATTCTAAATGCCCACCAACACAAATGTATCCAAACGCGTCCTAGCCAGATTTCTTATAACTCAGTAAAATTTTGGGGACACCTAACGCTCGACTGTAAACAGCCAAAATGGTAGCCAGACTACTAACGTTGACACTAAGCGTCTCAGAAGCCATCTATCAACAAGCAAAAAAGCGATTTATTCTTTCACATTTCACTTTTGTCAGCCAAGCTAGCGCCTCACTCGAAACAGCTACAACGACAAGAGTCGTACAAAACGATGCGCTCTTGTTCGAGGAATTGCACTGACCCAACCATAGCCGCCAACTTCCCATTTCAAACCTGTGTGAGAAATCCACAAAATTTCATATCACAAAGTAGGTGTGTCCTCAAATCACAAAGTAAACGTCTCCAAATTTTTCAATTGCCACTACACATTGCCAAAGTTTCGTCTAATACAGAGCTATGGTATATTTAGTACTACACGCACAGTCACCAATTATTAGCCCTATGCTTAATTAATTTGTCCTATGCTCCCTGCTGCAATGCTGCCTATTGTACTCTGCTGTTGCTTTCTTTGCTTTCAACAAGGTTGCCGCCAACCCTCTTTATACCGTAACTTACAAGATACATCTATAGCTGCAACTAAGACTACATAAAGTAGCTGTCATGATTGATCGAAAAAGAGCCATGCCTCTGATTTGCGTGAGATTTGACCACCCTGCGTGAGAGTGTGAGACACAGGCCAACTTGCATGACAGTCACGCAAGTTATGTGAGACTTGGCAGCTATGACCCAACAGCTAGAACTGTGCAAAGTCCACCCAGTATCAGTCAACTGTTGCTATGCAGTTCTACGTAGGGCTTCCACAACACCATGTTGTTCCAGTCACATGATAGTTACAGGTAATTACCTATTATTAGCTTGTGGAAACTCCGGTTTGGGAGATTGCTGCCACTTCCAGAGTGTGCTTACAGCTGCATGTAGTTGAACATGTACGACTATGCTCAATGAGGTACCGTCTCCATGCATGTGATTATGTAGGCTTCCGTGCAAGATGCGTGGGAGTTATCTATTGATGCAATCAATGTTATTACGTACATGGTTGTAACGTTCCGGTACAGTACATCAGTCAAAGTATCGAATCTCAAGCTGCACGCGTCATTTCCAAACCATGCACGCACATGTACTCACAGCTAGTACAGTAGCAACACAAATTACATAGAGCAAGACAAAAACCACTTCATCTACGTAACTAAAAAATGAATGAAACAAGTCTAAAAACATTTTGAAAAAATTATGGGTATGTAGGGATGGGTATGTACTTATCATGCTCATCTCCTACATCACAATCCTTTTTACCTAAATTAATTGCTTGCGGCAGTATCAGAACTACCTTTAGCACACTGCCTTTCATACCCAGATCATAATTTTCAGCTATGAGCCCATAAGAAAAGGGACTTCGCAAAAGTCACGAGACTTGGCGAATAGCGTACTCTAAACATTTAGGGCTGAACTGACTTCCGATCTGGGGACTATGTGGCTGGCTGGCTGGCTATGTCTGTCACGCTGCAGGAATGTGCCATGTCTCCTTAGTGTGGCCCAATCATGAAGCATTAATTCCTTTTTTCGTACGTGGCAACCAAAGACAATGGACGAACAGCCAATCCTACTTGCAAAACTTCCTTGAGAGAGTTTTCTTACCAGAACAGTGTAATTCATGTTTGCGATTGTTAGGACCTGTCGGAAATAAACAACAGACTCACCTGTCTGCAACTGCTGACCCGAAATCAATAGCGTTCTTGGTTTTACAATATCTATATGTGAATCTAGCATTACCTACGTAGGTTTTTATGTCCAGTATACGATGACTCTACTTACAACTACAGACTATTTATGCACTTTGCGGTCACGCAAAACGACATTCGCTATGTAGGATTTTAAATACATTTTACACGTAGCATGTCTAGAAAAAATAGCGTATATATTCGTAATTCTTCAAGACAATTACTCCTCCTAGTGTACGTGGTGTTCAGGACTTTAAAGCTGTAGAAGCGACAGTGTAAACACAGCTTTAATTACTAGTAGAAATTCCAAGGCATCCTAATCCGGATTGCTGCCGCATCGCAGTCTTCAGCAAATGCACGTATCTGACTATTTTAAATCATGACTGTCACAGTATTTAGAAGAATGTAGTCATTGCAGCAGTGTCATTTACCATAAACATGACATATGGAGACATATGCAAACGCACCAGTGGTCTGGGGGTCGGAAATGAAGTCTGGACCTCAAAGGCTATGTGTTTTGTAATCCGAACAACTTCACTAAAGGCCTTTCACACTTAAAGCCCATCAAACTGCATTTATTCCACTTTGCAGCAGATGTGAATTGGATGTGCATTCAATACACATTGGCCCATTTCACACTAGGAAAATGTAATCCAAGTACACATCATAAACACGCCTACCCGTGTCACGTGCATTACAACCTGCGGTCATCATGGCTGCCAGTCTCTTCATGAAGGTAGTTCTCTATCTTTAGTTGCAGTAAATCCATCTAAGCCAAAAGCAAAGAATAGAGAGGGAACCTAGATCTCCTGCTGCCTATGGAGAGCCACGTGAGTAAGCGTGGTGCAACGTTTAGCAGCCATTACGCAATTAATGCAGTATGACAGCAGTATGACAGCCAATGCAAATTAGGTGTGACAACATAAATGTGCATTAATGTGCAGTCAATGCGTTTTGAAGTGTACTCTGAAAAGCCTTAATCCGAATAGGGCTTGGGACAATGCTGTTCAAACTAGCGAGGTTCTACAGTACCTAGAAAGGCCCTTAGACTAAATCATGTTGACTGTTACACACAGAAGACTACCATTCTCATAACTGTCCTATTGCAGTGGTCCAGCTAGCATTCGAATTGGGCGGGAGAAGGGTTTACACCAAAGAGACAATTTTGTATCAAAAGTGGGCAGCCTTTACTGAAGCCGCATTTACATTAAAGACATAAGGAGGTTACATACTCCTTACGTACTCTTGCAATTCTTACGTCCTTGCTTGTCTGCTCACATTAAAATGGGAAACGCAAAACACACCACAAGAAAATAGACTCAGTTTCTATTCTTGCATCTTGCATCTCGCATTTCTGATGGAGGAACGTCTAATTAAGAGCGTTCGTTTGTCTCATTGTAGTTTTACATTGCCGAAAACGCATTTCCTGTATTAAATTGTGATAGGCTCCTTGCTGGAGCCTTTGGTAGGAACTGGAGCAACCCATTCTCTCTTCCTTTTCCTCTGTAGCTGTTTTCGACACAATTCAAGCGCTAAATTCGGGGCGACAATCAGTAAAACAGCTTCTTCGTAAGACATTGCAATGTAAGCGTGCATTAAATTACGTCGTTGCAAGTCAAGAAAGGCTAGCACGCTAACCAGGAGACACAAGACGCAAAGTCATTTAATGTAAACACAGTTGTTTTAATGTGAACAGAAAATGGTGCAAGGAGATGCAAGACGCAAAGATGCAAGACGCAAACGCAGACACGTAAGGTCTTGCCTGATTAATGTAAACCCAGCTTAAATCATGCAAATTGTTTTTGACAGTTTATATGAAATTGAGTATATGTTGTAATCAAAGTCGGCATCGACATCAAACTCACAAGCAGGCAGAATCAGTACTACTGTACTATTGCAATGACTTTGCTTTCTTCAAACACTCACACCCTACATCGCACCATGCCAGTCGGCATTTAGTTAATCGATCTCTGACATCTCGACACAATTTACGAGACAGCACATTTCTGTGTTCATCTTCTTCCGTGCTCGTGAAAAGCCAAGGTCTTCCAGTGTTCCATTCCTCACTAAAGCCATCTTTACATATGTGACAGCAAGTGGACTGGTGGTTTCTTCCAGTTTCTTCCAATGTCTTGCTATAGGCTTGGTTTAAACGTGTCTCTCATCTTCAGAGCTAGAATCTGATTTGCACATGGCAGTCTGTGATGTGGTTGATCTACAAAGAGATACCAATCTTCTGGAAAACGTGAGCAGAAACATCAATGTACCCTAAATATGGTAGTGGCAATTTGGTGCTCTTCCCTACTTTGCCAACGCCCATTGTTTTCTTCTACTCGATGGCATGGTATGAATTCTGAATGCATGTGCAGAAGAAGGTTTGGCTATGCTGGTCACATGTCTCTCCCTTACCCCTCAAAGCTCCAGGATCACGACAGCACAAAACATAACGTGCGACAGTTTATACCACATAACTGACCATTCAGAATACATAACCACTGGGCTCGCTGCGCAGTATTCGTAGTATGAGATAGCCTAATGTATTTGGGCACGGTGCTGGAAAATCCCCTACATTCAGACAGGGCACGAGAAAGGTGAAGAAAGGTACCACACCCCTCTCAAATAACCTAGAATGCTGGTCCTAACAGCAGATAGATCAATTAAAGGTTGCACAGTCACGGTCGGACATGAGCACTCCATTGCTTTGAAACGGGTGCACTTTTTCAAAAACCCTGTGCACCTTAAAGGAACACTTCACCGATTGACGCACGCTCAGTAGACGTTAACGTACGTTAAGACATTGGCTGATGACCGAATGCTTGCTGTGTTCCGTGGTTCAATTGGTTTCGTATTGTTTTCGAGGCCAGCTACTAAAGTACACGAGAGACGTATCTACACTCTTCAGGCGACTCTAACAGTGGAAGAGAACGAGTTACACTTCATAAGCAACTCAGTCGTTCGTTCATACATTGTAAACTCCACAAGAATAGTTTGAACGACTTGCAATCGCTCGATCTTTCGCGTTTTCCTCCATGTTTCTTGAATGACTTGTAATCACTCAGTCTTCCACATTTTCCTCCGTGTTTCTTCTATGAAAGGAGGCCATAGTGCAATACAAAATGTAAATGAAGAAGCACTAGAAGTGCAAACCCTCGGCCAGTATGCACCTTGAAGGAAATTACTTGCGCTATGACATAATGGTTAAACGATACCAACTAACCGCCACGCACAGCAAAAGTATAGAGCACATACAAAAATCAGCTTTCGGTTAGATAGGTACAAAAGAAGCAGCACTGATTTTCAGTGAACAAAACACGATTTCATGCACCTACAATGTTTTGGGCTTTCAGAAGATGACACTATTGATGGAACAAGCATAATGTTACAACATTTGCTCTCTAGACGTCTAGTTCTTTGTGCAACTTCTCCAGGCGTCTGATTGTTTGTGCAGCTTTTGAAGTCGTAATGAGCCACTAAGGCCGGTTTTAGGTGTGGCATAGGTAACACCAAAGCCAAAACAAAATTAGATGTGGAAAAATTTGAGCATTACAAATGTAGTTAGATTAGGCGTTGTTTCTATGTGCTAAACCCTCACATACAACAAAAGAAACAGCTCGCCGCCGATTTTCCAGCTCACAACAATCTAGACAACTGGTTGTTTGTGCAGCTTCTCTAGACGTCTTATTGTTGCCGTAATGGGGGAAAACATGCATGTTATACTGTACAAATGTAGTTGTTTCGAAGTGCTGGAACAAGCCAAATGTTACAAGTCGGAGAGCCTCGACGCTAGGCCGGCTGGCAATCTTCGCCTTATGTGATGATTTAACGGGCGTGATCATTGTTCTGTTTGTTGGTGGGAAACATGTGTTACAAATGTAGAGCAAAACAAGCAGCTCACCACTGATTTTCCAGCTCACAAGAATGTAAAAGTCTCTTTCTTTGTGCCGCTTCTCTAGCTAGATGTCTGGTTGTTGCCTAGTAGCAGCTACCAAACAAAGAGAGGTGGAGCCTCATGATGACATCACGTTCGTCTATTGGTCAGTAATGACACCACTTCTCCCTCTATTGGTCGAAATAGCTTCATTTGCATCTGTGCTAATCGACTATATATATACGGTCGTTGGGTCGGTCAACAAACGATTACTATACCCTTAGCCCGGAAATCCAGGCCTCGGGTAAAACACGAAAACGTGGGTCACAGAGCATAATCATGTGACACCGAGCACCTTCATCCTACAGCCAAACCATTGCTGTATGTGTGCTTGTCGCCGTAGATTAAAGGTAAGTCGGTAATGTGAAAGGACGTTGTACTTTCGCCTTAGCAAATATCAAAGTCTACACGTAGTGGTGAAACAAACCTACACTTATTGAATGTTATTTGAAAAACCGCCTCGTACGTTTTTGTGATCTAACCTTATCATAATGCTCAGCTACCGTATAACCGGTTATTTTTGCAATCATGATATTTCTGCAATCATGATATTTCTGCAATCTTGATATTTCTGTGATTATGATATTTCTGCAAATTCTGCAAAGAAATCATGGAGCACACAAATAAAATTCAGAGAAATTTATGCCTACCCTCGAAGTTCCAGACAGACACTGTGTAGACACATGTACATGTGTGTACCAGTACTGTAGTCCTGATTGAAACACAGAAATTTAATTCGCAGTAATTAATTAAAACTTCTGTTTAGATTCTCAAATCACAGTAATTTAAGACCGCAGAAATAACCGGTTATATGGTATCAACTTTGCTATGAGATAGCGCTAAACTTCTCAACTTGAGGTGTGACCAGAAACGATTAGCAGCCGAGGGCAGAGTCAGAGTTGCGCACACCAGTGAAGTGCTGCTTTAAAAGGGGTAACTGCAATGCAAAAATCAAAAAATTTGTGAATCTTTGTTAGTTCTTAACGTCCACATCCCCAAAAAATAACATTTCTATTCTAAGTTACATTCCTGAAGATATTAAGGCACAAAGTTGCTTCTGGTTGTTTATATCCAGTATATTAATGGTACACACACTGGGCACTTTCACACACAGGGTTAACTCGGGTTACATCGGGTTAGGATAACTCGAGTAGAGTTATGATAACCATACTCCACTCAACTTGCGTTCACACGTAAAGCACGAGTAATTAGATGCAGAAGATCTAGAGTAGAGCGAATACATCGATTACTTGAAGTTTCTGCTTGAGAATAGGAAAGCAGTAACGCCGATAGCAGAACACAAGAAGGAGAAGCCATTTGTACGTTGGCGCAATTGATTATAGGGCATGTTTTGCAATATATTAGGGCATGTTTTGCATATATTAGGGCATGTTTTGCATATATTAGGGTATGTCTTTGCTTAATTAACTCCACTCTAACCCTACTCGAAGCCAGGGTTAGCTTAACCCTTGTTTAACCCTAGTCTTAACCCCGATTAACTTGGGTTTACTAAACTCATATTCACACGACTGGGGTAATTGGAGTCTAACCCAAAGTTAATCCGATTTAACCCGAGTAAACCCTGTGTGTGAAAGCGCCCACTGTGACGTATCAGTAGAAACGGAAGTGGCTATAACGCATGCAGGGCAATAGAAGTGTCTTCAAAAAGCGAACCTCTGGTTGCCTGCTGGCTGCACTAATGTGCTGGGAAAAAAGTGTGGCTTTGATTCGCTTCTCCAATAATGCCAAGATGTGAAAGAAATGGGCAGCGCAAAGAAACAAACAAATAATAGATGGGATGGGCTAACCACATGTTTAGACCCATGTGCATATTCATGCATAGCTGGAATGTTTCAAAACGAAGGAAAACGTAACTATGAGCTTTTACCAGTAAATGAAGACTGAAGCCTAAAGCATCAAACTGCACTGGCAATTTGTGTACTACAAAGCCACTGAGAGGATTACAACGTGATAATGTACGAAAAAGTCAACAAATGGAGAAGAGGAGAAAAGTCGAAAAAACCTGATAAATGAGGGCGCGTTTCCACTAGCGCCTAAACCGGTTATATTTTAAACCTAAACCGCCTTCCTAAACCTACTTCAAAGTACGTTTAGCAAAGTGGTTTAGGTTTCAGTCAGTGCTCAAAAAATAGGTCGTCAAATGACGACTAAAGCAGATAGATAACTGTACTGTACTGAAACATGCACCGCTTTGACGCTCACATTCGGACATTTGTCGTACAATGACATGACACGTACGAGTAGTACATACTGCCAGCAGCGTACATTGACAAACTGCTCATATCCCAGATAATGAAACTGGGCGTGCAAGAGCTATCTCAGAATTCCAACAAACTAAAGGCATGAAGTTTGTGACCAGGGGGCAGTGGAGACAATGGTAAATCCTGTAGATCAAAATAGGTATGATTTAGTAAAGCAAGAAACGGACAACTTCCGCAATGTGATATGTGGAAGTCTGGTTGAAACCCCGCCTTGTTTTGACAAAGAGAAGTGGTATGCATTTAATCGCTAATTCAATTAGTTATCACTCTTGTCTTCCTTGCCTTCGTGAAGATGTCTAGCTCTGTAAAATCTAGCATGTCTTATACATTGGCTCAGCGGTAATGTGTGTGTTGGTTACATGACATTGTGGGAATACTACGCTGTATGCTTGCACTGCACTGAATAATTTCTAGAAGGCCGTACAAAATGACGACATACCACTTAAAGACCATGACTGACATCAACATAACGTCCTAGACTAAAAGTTTTGACGACCTAAAAATTTTGGAAACTCGTCAAATGACAACTATAGTGCGTTCACGAATTAGAGCGACTGGTGGAATGTAGGGCACACCCTAAGGCGTGGCGTAGTGCTTGTGTAAACGGAAGTTATGTTGTCACAGAAGGCAATTAGCATCTATGTTTCAGAGCGTTTGGTGTCAATGACAAATTAGGTCACTATATTGTTACGTAGGTATGAACGTGTTGCCTCTGGCTGCCTTGCTGGCTTGAAACGCGGTTTGCTTCATGATGCAATGATATACTAAAAATTGCACTTTTGCTATAACCCATGACAACAGACCTGGATGTTTCTATGCGCTCACTGGTTGTATGTGTCAGTTGCCTCTTCTAGGAACAGCTTTAAGTACCAGATACATACACTCATTCACTTCTGGCTCAGAGAAGCGTCTGGAAACCGTATCAGAACCAAACTGACCAGCCATTTAGTGCATTCTTGAGCGTTGATGACATCCATTTGAGGACTTTGACCTTCCTGCTTCCTCTGACCTACAGTTATGCTGCACAGCACAACACAGGGATTGCTGGGTTTACGATGGAAAACATCAAGCGTCTGTGTAGAGAAGGTCTAGCAAACGTTACTGTGGAAAAGTGGGCAAACTGCGTGAGGCACGTACGTGAGAAGGTGGAGAAGACAATACACGGTGTGTTAGACGACGTTGTAGAGCAGATGGTCATTGAATTCGAAGTTGGTCCTGAATCAGAAGATTTGTCGTCGTCTGAAACTGAAAGTTCCAAGGATGAAGAGTAGAAACGGACCCTAGACGCACTCTTTCCTAGCTAGCTGACACCCCAACTTACTGTGTTGGGTTACTGTTAACAGCCTGCTAGCTATAACAATTATGTACTTAGCTTTATGCAATTAACCCTAATCCCGCCTTAGTCCCGCCTTTCTCCGCCCCCTAACTCATTAAAATACAGGAAATTGGCTCTGTTAACTTCAGTTACGTCTCTGTAGCCCAGCAGTGAGTGTAATTAGATCCGGCAAGCGAAGAGCTTTCGATTGATACCAATATCTGCCCGGAGGGCAACATCTTTGTCGCGCAAATGGCCACATTCCACCAGTCTCTCTAATGCATGAACGCACTTTAGTTGGACCAATTTTTCAAGCTCTGAACTGACACGTGACAGTAGCGAGCTTGTTTAAATGGCTGCTGACAACACCGTTTTGATGATATTGACTATTTTGCTGGGATTAAAAAATGGAAAGGCCGTTAACTAAGAAGAAGAAATCAGCAGCTACGGAGAGAGGAAGAAGACGGTGTCCTTGATCATCGTCATGCGAATTCCTACTAGCAGATGCTATATCAGTGACAACCAACAGTTGCCTGAATCGGCGACAGAGCAGCCCAATACTTCAAAATGAGGCGTTCCTAGACGGTTTGTTTTGCACATCCCGGATGTGCAAGTTCCTAGTGGAAACAGTCACTTTCTTGAACTGGTTTGGTTTTAAACGAGATTAAGCTAAACTAGTTTAAGGTGCAGCTAATGGAAACACGGCCTGAAAGGTCAGTCGTATAGACTTCTAACAATAGAGTTGCTAAATAACTCACTACATGGGTCTAAATGAGGTTGGCCCATCCCACTGATTTCGCGCTTATTTGACTCACACTGCCCATTCTTTCACATCTTGGCATTATCGGAAAAGCTAATCAAAGCGACATTTTCTTTCTGAGCACATTACTGCAGCCAGCAAGCAAGCAGAGGTTTACTATCTTGTAAGACATTTTGTTGCCTGGCATGTGCTATAGCCACTTCTGTTCCTCCTAATACGTCACAGCGTTTATGCCTACTATCCCAAACAAAACAACCAAAAGCAACTTTGCACCTAAATATCGTCTCAAGTTTAAAGTTGTGCGTGTTGTGTGTGTGTGTGTGTGTGTGTGTGTGTGTGTGTGTGTGTGTGTGTGTGCACGCTCGCACATGTGTGTGTGTGTGTGTGTGTGTGTGTGTGTGTGTGTGTGCGCGCGCGCGTGCATGCGCGTGTGCATGCATGTGTGTGTATCAATGTGCTTCCAAATGGCTGAAACTAAGCAACACTTTCTGGCAAAATTGTCGAGGCTGCTAAACTACTCAATGTACAAGTTATCCTAAGTTTGGTTGATCATTCTGGTACATAACAGTACACCAAGATGAAACATAGTTCATAATACGCTGCAGGCAGATTGCAACACCTAAATCGTCATTTCAAGTTTTTACACATACTTATTGGAAGCCACAGCTATGCATTAATTGAATATGAGCAGAAATGTGAAAGAATTGTCTGTAGGTAGCAATAGTACAGGACTCAAAAAATCAGTCCAACTACTGTCTATTCCACATAAGTGTAAACTCGGAAGTGAGTAACGAAGTAGAGGTCACACCAGGTGTGCTCATTAGAGCACTAAGGCCGTGTTTCCACTAGCTACACCTTAAACTAGTTTAGCTTAAACGTGCTTAAAAACTAAACCAGTTCAAGAAAGCAACTGTTTCCACTAAGAACTTGCACATCCGGGATGTGCAAAACAAACCAGCTAGGAATGCCACATTTTCAAGAATTGGGCTGCTCTGTCGCCGAGTCAGGCCAACTGTACATGTTGGTTGTCACTGATTCAGCATCTGGTAGTAGAAATTTGCATGACCATGACCCAGGACACCATGTTCTCGCTCAATGTAGCTGCTGAGTTCTTTCCCTTAGCTAACAACCCTTCCACCTTTTACAAAATAACAATTCTGATGTTGTGCATGCAATGGTAAATGGGAATTTTAGCTACGTAAATTTGACAGCTAGGAGTATAAAGACTGCTCAGCAAGAGTGTTAGCCGACTCAATCTAATTAGCAAGATATTGCCATCGCTTCTTACCTCTAAAAAGTATTCAGTCTTCTAAAATTCAATGCAGCACAAGCATACAGTGCAGTATTCAGTACTTCATGATCACAATGGCATGCAACTGAAAGTGTTCAACACATCACTGCTGAGCCAAAGGAATCAACGTGTTGCACACATACTGTACATAGTATTTACAGAGTTACTGGCGATATGCTGTAGAAATCTTCGTGGTGGCACGGACGACAATAGTGATAGCTAGTTGAATTCGTGTTTGGCGACTTTTAAAGAATGCTTAAATGGATACCACCTCTCTTTGTCAAAACAAGGCGGGGGAGGGGGGTTCAACCAGACTTCCATCACATTGTGGAAGTGCTACTAAATTCATACCTAGTATCTACCTATTTCTATCTACAAGATTTACCATTGTCTCCACTGCCTCACGTGCTCCTTAGTCACAAACTTCATGCCTTTACTCTGTTGGAATCCTGAGATCCAGCAATTGTTCTGCACGTTATATATAGTGTCATTATCAATGTCATTATCCGGGATATAAGCAGTTTGTCAACTTACGCTGCCGGTGCATTGCGCGTACATGTCTTTGTACGACAAATGTCCCAATGCGAGCGTCAAGCTCATGTTTCAGGACAGTACAGCTATCTGCCTGCACACCAAGAAATCCATTATAAGTTAGCCTTGGTCTGCTGGTTGTCATTTGATGACCTAGACTACAACGGTAGTCGGCAGTTGTAAATTTAACTCGTTAAATGACAACTTGACGACCTATTTTTCGAGCCCTGACAGTATACTAGTCTTTCCTCCTGTTTCACACCATGTTCCAGTTAATTAGTGTCAAAGTCATGGTTATTGTTGCAATAAACACAATTAGGTGACAGGGTTCTTCAACAAGAAGCCACCTTATGGTTGCTATAACCCTATTAACATGGGGATATGTAATTGTATATGGTATTTTACAAAAGTAAAGTCACCCACTTCTAGTGTACAACGTTCAAGATACTTACTAAATCGATTCAAGCAAACGTTTCTACCTCAAGTCAATTAATTAAGTAGCCATTGCCTTCCGTTTCCCTTTCTATCTCCCCTAGCAGCTGCCTGTCTACTGCTTTCCTCCGTACATATATGTCGTCTGTGTGTTTGTTGTCAATCTCCTACTGCCCGTCAGAACAAGTAGTCTACACCAGAACAAGTAGTCTACACCAGAACAAGTAGTCTACACCAAGAGGTCAACAGCATCCAGTCGTCCACGTGCGCGCGAACGTCGGGACCGCCTCCTGACAACACTATCCAACGAATGTCGGGACCGCCTCCACGAAAATGACAGTCGCTCACCTGCAAGAACTTTGATTCGCTGAGTTTCAAACAAATGCGAGCGCGAGTCTCCATGCTGCGCCTGCCAGCGCGAGTCACGGTTTCTGTCAGCGGACATTGTCGGCGTTGTCTTCTGAAATAAGAGATAAACAAGAATGCATACAACGAGCCGTCAAAATGTAAAAAGTACGTCGCTAGACAGCACGGTGAGAAACAAAAAAATGCACGAAGTACGTGCGCAGTCGACATGTCACGTGAAATAAAGAAAAACCGATTGCAAAGAACTCTAAGCAGCGAACCTTTCACGACAAGCAGAAAGACAGACGAAAGGGTACTAGCTAGCTGACGCATGCGCATTACTCTACTGCAATTTGAGCTCCAGAAATCCGTTGCACAGTACGCTGTTGTGATCAGAACAGGCGAAGAAACACAGGTGTCAGGCGATGCGGAAGCGGACTTGACTGGTACAAAGTAAGACAGAGTTGATCATGACAGGTGTCTTTGTTTGGCATTTGCGATAGAGATGTGTAGGCGTTGCCTGTACGCGGTTGTGCTCTGATAAATAATTGCGGCGAAACAGGGGTAGGAGGGGCGAGGGGTAGGAGGGGCGAGGGGTAGGAGGGGCGAGGGGTAGGATGGCCGAGGGGTAGGATGGCCGAGGGGTAGGAGGGGCGAGGGGCGAGGGGGTAGAGGGGCGAGGGGTGAGGGGGTAGGAGGGGCGAGGGGTGAGGGGGGTAGGAGGGGCGAGGGGTGAGGGGTAGGAGGGGCGAGGGGGTAGGAGGGGTGAGGGGGTAGGAGGGGTGAGGGGGTAGGAGGGGTGAGGGGGTAGGAGGGGTGAGGGGTGGGGGTGGGAGGGGCGAGGGGTAGGAGGGGCGAGGGGTAGGAGGGGCGAGGGGTAGGAGGGGCGAGGGGTAGGAGGGGCGAGGGGTAGGAGGGGCGAGGGGTAGGAGGGGCGAGGGGTAGGAGGGGCGAGGGGTAGGAGGGGTGAGAGGTAGGAGGGGTGAGGGGTAGGAGGGGTGAGGGGTAGGAGGGGTGTGGGGTAGGAGGGGTGTGGGGTGGGAGGGGTGTGGGGTAGGAGGGGTGTGGGGTAGGAGGGGAGTAGGAGGGGCGAGGGGTAGGTGGGGCGAGGGGCGAGGGGGTAGAGGGGCGAGGGGCGAGGGGGTAGGAGGGGCGAGGGGTGAGGGGGTAGGAGGGGCGAGGGGTGAGTGGGTAGGAGGGGTGAGGGGGTAGGAGGGGCGAGGGGGTAGGAGGGGCGAGGGGTGAGGGGGTAGGAGGGGTGAGGGGGTAGGAGGGGCGAGGGGTGGGGGTAGGAGAGGGGTGGGGGTAGGAGGGGCGAGGGGTGAGAGGTAGGAGGGGCGAGGGGTAGGAGGGGCGAGGGGTAGGAGGGGCGAGGGGTAGGAGGGGCGAGGGGTAGGAGGGGCGAGGGGTAGGAGGGGCGAGGGGTAGGAGGGGCGAGGGGTAGGAGGGGCGAGGGGTAGGAGGGGTGAGAGGTAGGAGGGGTGTGGGGTAGGAGGGGTGTGGGGTAGGAGGGGTGTGGGGTAGGAGGGGAGTAGGAGGGGCGAGGAGTAGGAGGGGCGAGGAGTAGGAGGGGCGAGGGGTAGGAGGGGCGAGGGGTAGGAGGGGCGAGGGGTAGGAGGGGCGAGGGGTAGGAGGGGTGAGGGGTAGGAGGGGTGAGGGGTAGGAGGGGTGAGGGGTAGGAGGGGTGAGGGGTAGGAGGGGTGAGGGGTGTGGGGTAGGAGGGGTGAGAGTGTGGGGTAGGAGGGGTGAGAGTGTGGGGTAGGAGGGGTGAGAGTGTGGGGTAGGAGGGGTGAGAGTGTGGGGTAGGAGGGGTGAGAGGTGTGGGGTAGGAGGGGCGAGGGGTGTGGGGTAGGAGGGGCGAGGGGTGAGGGGTGGGAGGTGGGAGGGGGAGGGGTGGGAGGGGGAGGGGTGAGGGGTGAGGGGTGAGGGGTGAGGGGTGAGGGGTGAGGGTGGGAGGGGTGAGGGGTGGGAGGGGTGGGAGGGGTGAGGGGTGGGAGGGGTGAGGGGTGGGAGGGGTGAGGGGTAGGAGGGGTGAGGGGGTAGGAGGGTGAGGGGTTGGAGGGTGAGGGGGTGGAGGGGTGAGGGGTAGGAGGGGTGAGGGGTAGGAGGGGTTGAGGGGTAATAGGGGTGTTGAGGGGTAGGAGGGGCGTTGAGGGGTAGGAGGGGCGTTGAGGGGTAGGAGGGGCGTTGAGGGGTAGGAGGGGCGTTGAGGGGTAGGAGGGGCGTTGAGGGGTAGGAGGGGCGTTGAGGGGTAGAAGGCCGGGTTAAGGGTAGGTAAGGGTAGTAGGAGGGTTAAGGGATAGGTGGACGGTTAAGGGATAGGTGGAGGGTTAAGGGATAGGTGGAGGGTTAAGGGGTAGCTAGGAGGAGTTGAGGGGTAGCTAGGAGGAGTTGAGGGGCAGCTAGGAGGGATTGAGGGGTAGCTAGGAGGGGTTGAGGGGTACGGGGTAGGGGTTGAGGTTGAGGGGTAGGTGGTAGGGGTTGAGGGGTAGGTGGTAGGGGTTGAGGGGTAGCTGGTAGGGGTTGAGGAGTAGGTGGTAGGGGTTGAGGGGTAGGTGGTAGGGGTTGAGGGGTAGGTGGTAGGGGTTGAGGGGTAGGTGGTAGGGGTTGAGGGGCAGGACGAGTTGAGGGTAGGAGAGGTTGTTGGTAGGAGGGGTTGAGGGTAGGAGGGGTTGAGGGTAGGAGGGGTTGAGGAGTAGGAGGGGTTGAGGGGTAGGAGGGGTTGAGGGGTAGGAGGGGTTGAGGGGTTGAGGGGTTGAGGGGTTGAGGGGTTGAGGGGTTGAGGGGTAGGAGGGTTTGACTCCTACCCAGTTCTCTCCTGGCGCATTAGTATGGCAGTGCCTGTTTGGTCTCGCATAGCCAGCTCCTCCCCCTTTCGACATCAGGACAGCAGGGGAAGAATCTGGTACAGTTCCTTTGATGTTGTCGTCCGGATGTCAGAAAGGGAGAGAAGCTGGCTACGCGAGACTAAATAGGCACTGGCTCATGACTCAGACAATGCTAGCCACAGGACATGTCAGCTAGTGTCGTTGTTCCTATCTTAATTAAACTATTTCAAGGGCAAGTCTTTACAGGATAGGGAAGTGTTTGTGCATTGTGGAAAATGTGGTCGAACATCCGACAATGTCATGTGTTGTTTGTCCAACCAAGTACTACAGCAGTGTTGGATGTGTTGGAACAAAATGCCCACTATACCTAGTAAATGATACTGTAGCTGTCCAGTAAGTCACCAGACCTGTTGGAACAAAACGTCCACTTCGCGTAAATGATACTGCAGCTGTCCAGTAAGTCACCTTGTTCACCTCATTTAGAGTCTAGAAGTTTATAATGCACCTGTCTTTGTTTAGAAACCATTTTGTAGGTACTGCTTTGCAACACAAAACTATGAGAAACACAGTAGAGTACGCATGCTGCTACAGAATAACAAGCCAACATTCTTACAAACATGATGTTTCCCTCCTTAGCACTGTTACTTTGGTCAAAACTCTAATGTAGCAAGAACACTGGAATGCAATTACAGCATTGAGATAATTGGCGGCATCTCCTCTGGTGACTAGTTAGCACAAAATCATGCCATATAGGTTATTATGTGATAACAGCTTATCAAAAGTATATGCAAAATGGCTGCAGTGGAGGCTGGTCTTATTACAGTCACACCATACATAAATGAATGTCCTACCTAGGCTCAAGTTGTCCAAGCCAAAATAATTCCCTGTTTTTCACATGTGAGTGTGTGTGTGTGTGTGTGTGTGTGTGTGTGTGTGTGTGTGTGTGTGTGTGTGTGTGTGTGTGTGTGTGTGTGTGTGTGTGTGTGTGTGTGTGTGTGTGTGTGTGTGTGTGTGTGTGATAGTATATGCATGAAGTAGTCAGGTATATTGATGGTATTATGCATATGACAGTGTTGTGTATATGTGTGAGATATATGAGGTAAAGACGTTGATGTTAACATTCCCACCGGGCCACCTGACTTTTCTGACTAAACTGTACGCATATATATGACAAGCTCCAATGCCCGGCTTCGCCCGGGGGGGGACAACACATGCCAGGTGCTTCTCCTTTCCACTTCATAGCGCTGCAGTTGACACACACGTTTGTCATAGAGCCAATACAACACGAAAGTGGAGGAGAGCCAGGTCGCCTTTATAGGTAGAGATTATAGCATTAATGACTGACAGACAGACAGAATTCGGCGTGCGCGAGCGAAATTCGGCCGAGATCGGACTCGCCGTCTTCGAGAGACGCTCGTACGTATGGGCACACAGACAGACAGACAGACACACAGACACCTCTCCTTTATATATAGAGACTAGTATTCATGGCCCGTCCTTCGTACGGGCAAGATCCTGTAGTGTAAAGGTAGGTCTGTGGACATGTCACGTGCAATCTTTGTTGCGAGGTCCCGGATATGCTGAATGAATTCGAATCTTGCTCTTTGCGCTTGTTTCGAACGAAATCGACACACTCCCTGTGTAGCGCTTGCTGCAGAAAACGTGTAGGTTGGATTCGGTGCAAATGCAATCAGAATTTGGAGAGAAACGCAAGCGCTAGAAGAGTAAGTTTCGTTGGCAAGAGATATTCGATCGCTCGAAGCTTTGCGAAGGACGACGATGCATACGGTCTACACAGGACTGGTGTGGGCGTGTGTTCGAATGAACCGGAATGTGTAGCGTTTGCGTCATCGAGAAATTTTACGCGGGGTCGACCCCTTGACAGGGGACCCGGTGCGTAATTTTTTTACGCAAACCTTCCTCTGTGCGTGCCGATTTCGGTTGCAAACGGACAGAAGACGTGGCCTCCAAACGCGAACACACACACACAGACAATTTGAGCTTTATATATTAGATATATAGATGATGGCATGTCCACTGCTGCAGTGAACACTATCTAACAGTGTCCTTTGGGTCTCATGTGAGATAAAAGTCTGACTTTACATAGACATTGTAGCTGATAATGGACAAAGAAGAGAACCAATGGTGTAGTGAGCTGGACTCTGTAAATTGTCTTTATGGTGTTTCTCTTGTCTGTGCAGCACTGATTCATACATCTTCAAAGAATTTTCATGATGCATTGCATCAGCGTTCACGTAACTCAATCTGTGGCAAGTTTCTCAAAACTGTGAGAGTTGATAGAACAGCTCTTTAGATTATCTTTAGAGTCTTTGAACCTCAAGTTTGGACTGTCTTGATGTCTCTTTCCTTCTTTAAGTTGTTCATCAAAAAGCTGTTTAGGGATTTTTGCATCTGGCATCCAAATCACATGACCAACCCAATGGAGTTCCCCCTTGAGGAGGTAGAATTGCAGTCCACAGACACCAGCACGAGACAAGACGTATGTGTCAGGAATCATATCCTCCCATTTGATATGGCAGATCTGATGAAGACTACATTGCCCGGCTTCGCCCAGGTGCAGTCAATTGTGAGGAATTACTATGAAACTAACTTGTCTAGAATTTTAGTATGGTAATTACAGTGAGATGTCCTAAGCAGCAAGTATTCTATTTACATGCAATTAGATTTTGTATTCCACTTGATCGTTAACTTTGGATAGTGACTGCTAGCTCAAGTTGCCGTCAATGTAATTCTCATTGGCAAGCGAAGCGAGCCTCTCTCTTGTCGTGTTTTATTGAGGTCGACGTATATTATATTTATTTCCGGGCCAATTAATTAATTAAGGTAATTAACACAATTCCAGCGTCTAGACTGTTTGGGCATTTGCACCTTTATGGGGATGTTTATGTCTATGACGTTAGTTTCTCTGTCAACCCTTTCAGGCTTTCATCATTGTGGCAAAGAACAATGTCTCTTTCCCATGTTCTTCACCAAGCATTAGAACACCAACTTTGTTGCATAATGACGCATTGATTGTTTGTGCTCACCAGATGGTTGCTTATCGACATCAATGATGACCTTAAATTCGTGACTGTGACGTGACAAAATGTCTATGGCCATTTTAGGAATTTTAGAATTTTAGGAGCTTTCGTTTGGAATAAAGAAGCCTCCACAAGTCACATTCTCCACACTGTACCAATGTTCCCACTTTTTGTACATGTCTGGGTGATAGTCTGAATGAAAGAGTCTGAGCTTTCTTTGCATGGGAAGGGAAGGGCGATCCATTTCATATGTGTTCATATAGACTTCTAATGAAAGGTACTGGTCATCCTTGCCTATCATGGGGTCACAAAGGTGACGAAGAGACCTAAACTTGTCCATGGCCAATTTTGGCTTGCAAATTCTGCAATCATGTTTACCACATTTTTTGATTGAAAAGAATAGTGCCGTGCTTGACAACAGTGGTCAAAAATTCCTTGAATTCAACCATATCTTTGATGTCCTTCTTCGTTGTGTCACCACAGCTGAGGGTTGGATTGCCTGTATGTAGTACCTCCCAAAAGTTCTGAATGTCATCATCAGAAGAGCTAGTGCAAACTTTGAACTTCTTTTCCTTTAGTTGAAGGTGCTCCAGTGTACGTGACTGTTGACAGCAACGTAACTGTTGGCTCCAGGCTTTTCTGTACTTCATCCTTATAAGAAGATTGAACCAACACTTCTCTACTGTGCTATGCTGTTGCTGTGCTTAAGTGCACGTTTTGCTTCATCACTCATCTGACCTCTCACAGGGCCAACACTCTGAAATCCCAAGCTGATTTATCGACATTATGCATTCAATAGGGTTCCTCCAAGATTGATGGCATGCTGTATGCACTCAACAGAGCAGATCAAGGTTAAGATTCAAGAACCATGCTATTAAAGATAGCTGGGCAGACACAAAAGTAGATCGGTGATCAGGGCCGCCATAAGTGTACAAGAAAGATCGGACTTCTCTCATTCTGGTCAAAAGTACATTGTCATGCAGTTTAGAGAGATGGTGTAGAGAGCTGGATGGCTCAACCACTGCATCTTTGAGGCATACAAAAATTTTTGGCATACCAAGATCTGTCAATCAGCAGAGTCACACTACGTATTAAACTAAACCTAGTCTTAAACGTCGTGATCACGCACTTTAAAGCTTTGATTTCGTGCAACCAATACTTTCCCATTTCACAGAAGCAACAGGCAGACCAGGTTCTCCAAATTTCACACAGTGCTTGTCATCAAGACGTCAAGCAAAGAACAAACACGAAGCTTCAAATCATATTCCTTTAGGTAAGTAGTTTGCATCAATGTGACTTTGCCGGAATTGTCGCTATTGAATCATTACTGGAATTTGACTACGAAACTGAGCAGCAGCTTTTGTACAGGGTTTTTTGGGTGGAACTGCAGATGAACCCATTGTGCAGAATGTGTGGGTGCTCCATCAGGACACATCTTTGATACTCATTTAATCAGATCACATACACTGATGGCCTTAGCCATATACATGCAGACACTGTCATGTCTTCTTTCCTGTACAGCTGTTCACTCATCCAAAAACTGCTTGCATCAGCATTCCGCCCAGCACTAGTATTAAATTGAACAGAGGGAAAGTGATTGGGTCTGCATACGTGTGTGTGTGTGTGTGTGTGTGTGTGTGTGTGTGTGTGTGTGTGTGTGTGTGTGTGTGTGTGTGTGTGTGTGTGTGTGTGTGTGTGCATACGTGTGTGTGTGTGTGTGTGTGTGTGTGTGTGTGTGTGTGTGTGTGTGTGTGGTGTGTGTTTGTGTGTGTGTGTGTGTGTGTGTGGTGTGTGTGTTTGTGTGTGTGTGGTGTGTGTGTGTGTGGTGTGTGTGTGTGTGTGGTGTGTGTGGTGCGATAGCTCAGTTGGTTAGAGAGTTATCTTATGGAGTGTTTGCATCCGGGACCTTGAAGGGTTGCAGGTTCAAGTCACAGTAATGATGAGCTATGGCATAATTTCCTTAAGCAAGAAACTAACACTCATTTGCTTCTCTCGACTCAGGAGTATAAATGAGTACCTGGTCATTGACTGGGGTCCTAAGCGGCCATCGGCTGTGACGTGATATCAGCCACTGAGGTCCTAGTGAGACTTCGGGTGCTCACACTGCAGTTAGCTTTACAAGTTGCTCCTGCGAGTGCCTGGCCCGGCTCCAGGAGATTCCCAGCGCAGACCCAAAGTTTCCTGATTAGCGCACAGGGCCCGGCTTAACAGCTGGGGGCGTGACCTCTGAGAGGCAACTCCTGACATTTAGGATTTTAGGATTTAGATGTGTGTGTGTGTGTGTGTGTGTGTGTGTGTGTGTGTGTGTGTGTGTGTGTGTGTGTGTGTGTGTGTGTGTGTGTGTGTGTGTGTGTGTGTGTGTGTGTGTACCTGGATGACAATGGCCACACGTGGACTGCTCTACTCTTCCCATTCTGCCTAACTTCCAGCTTTGATCCGACTTCGTGGCCAATGTGTCTATCTCTACTTCTTTTAACATCAGCAGTCCTTGACTGGAGAAGTTTACTCACACCCAGCATTGGTAAGGACCACACACCAACATCTCTTCTCTTTGCAAAGGCACCCACAATGGACTTACCTGGCTGTAACTATGTCAAGCACTTGTAACCTTGATGTTGTTAACCTTGATGTCCAGCTGTTATCTGAAGTCAGGACACTGGAATCAGATGAGGACTCATTTACACATGGACTTCTTTATAGCAAGAATTACAGTTTCCAACATACTGGCTACGTACCAACAAGATTGTATGATGTTCTCCTACGAGTTTTGACACGACCACCACAGTGAGAAGTTTAAGTCGTCAAACATGGTTGCCTTCTTGCAACTGTGTCACATGACATTGGAGCAGAGAACTACAGTCTCGTAGAGTAAATTTGTTATTTGTTAGATTCAAATTTTCTTGCTATAACTGCCATCATCTCTTGAGATGAGCAAGTTCATGGTTCATGGTGTGTGTGTGTGTGTGTGTGTGTGTGTGTGTGTGTGTGTGTGTGTGTGTGTGTGTGTGTGTGTGTGTGTGTGTGTGTGTGTTTGCATGTGTGCATGCATGTGCGTGTGTGTGTGTGTGTGTGTGTGTGTGTGTGTGTGTGTGTTTGTGTTCCATGATGAGGGTTGAAGGTTCGATCCTGTTGGAGGCGACACTGTCGCAGTTTCCTTGAGCAAGAAACTCACCCACACTTGCTTCTCTCGACGCAGGAGTATAAATCAGTACCTGGTCATTGACTGGGGTGGACAAGACCGCTGGCTTGGCAGCAACATCATGCAGCAGACAGGTACGTGTGGGCCTTGGTGTCCAGTCTCAGAGCTGTGCCATAGTCAGTGCCCCTGGATGACTCTGGCCAAGCTCCAGGTGGATTGTAAGCGCTGGCCCCAAGACTCCACGTAGCACATGGAGACCCTGTCTCTAGAGGCAGGGGAGCTTTCTCCGCAACTGACCTCAAGGTCGACGTCGAAAGACGTGGAGGGCTTAACATTTGTCCATTTGTCCATTGTGTGTGTGTGTGTGTGTGTGTGTGTGTGTGTGTGTGTGTGTGTGTGTGTTTGTGTGTGTGTGTGTGTGTTTGTGTGTGTGTGTGACCATACCTGTCAGCTCTCGGTAGATCTGGTGAAGGACATGAGATTTGACACCACCTACTGCACATCCACATTCTTGAGAGACTCTTGTCGGAGTGTGCGGGTATGGTACGTGGGACTATTTCCTTGATTCGATCAATGATGTGCAGATTTTCATTGTTGCTAGCTGCCTCAAGAGTTACGCCTTCTGATATCTTCTACAAATAATGGTAGTTCCCAATTGTGGAACCCAAGCTATGTGTGTACAATAATACTGGAACTGGCAATCCTCTTTCCAAGTCTCGAACATACATGTACTGGTAATTCAGCTTGCAATCAAAAGGTGCAAAGTCATTGACGTCTCTTTCATTGTACACTCGTTTTTCCTGTATCGCAGTGAAAGGGGCTGGAGGCAACCACTGATGTTAGAATTCTTTGGCAGCACTTTTTGTTCCACTATTGCCAATGCGTTTTTGAATCTAGACTCTGCCTCACTGACTTTGTCTACTGACACATGTACCTGGTGTAGTCATCCAGTGAGATTGCTAGTTCATCAACACTTTCTCTGCTGCTTCCAGCTGGTAAGGAGACTCTCCTTCAAGACACTAACATGCGAAATGTGAATCAGGACATCATGGTTCATGTTCCCCTACTTCCGTTTACGATGCTTGCTAATTTTATGAATATTGTACCCAGTAAATGCTTTGAATAGCTCTGGAATTGGAAAGGATCAATTCTGAAATGCTGCATGGTGGCCATCAATGTACCAAAGCACATTGGAGATTCAGAAGAAACTGCTTACCATGGGTATTCCCACCATTTACCCAGCGCCACTCTTTGGCCTCAAAGAGACCAACCAGATTGTTGAAGAGCTTATCTTTTTGTTTTGTTCATCTATTCTTTGAGGTAACGTGTCCTGCATTGACCGCTGACCTTGCCGTCTGTAGTATACATAGGCTCTTACAATACAGCTTCACGTATCAGCCAAACTGAGTACACACTTCATCAACAGGTAGAGCTTTCTCAACAATACTAAATAAATGCAGTTTCCTTTGCTTTTGAAACGCTACATCTTGTCAATTCACAGTCCTACCAACGCAGACGTGAACGCACATCAGAATCATGGTGTTGGCAGCTAAAGCGTTGATGCAGGAGATAGACAAGTGACAATATGGCAACTGACTCATATGCATGTGTCTAGGGGAGGGCCATGCAAGAGGTTTAATTGCGAGTGATTTTGGGCGCTGACGCAAAACTATCTATGTAGTTTGTATGGCCTAAATGGAATGTAAAGTTTTTCATTTTGAAGAAATCTATGTACTCTGTCACCCAAATTTCCAGGTGCTTGTTGCCGTGCAGGTCCTTGTTTCTGCATGTCGCCAAATTCGGCAGCATGACAACGGTTGGACACACACTTGGAATATGACTGTGATTATCCCAATGCTCGTATCATTTAGTGAGACAGGACTGATGGCTTTCCGTGAGCTGTTGCAGATGGGTATGTGTTCAATTATTGTGCATTTCCAAGAAGAGCCTAGCTGGGATTTGCAAACATGAATTAGACCGTTCTGGTGAAATGCTTCTCATGCATACATGAACGGTGACAGTTGGTGATTGGCTGTTTGTCCACTGTCTGTTGTTGCCATGCACATCTGACCAAACAAGAATATACTGCTTTGTGATTGGACCATTCAACTGGAAGCGTGACACATTTGAGCAGACAGAAAGGTGTACATAGATTGACTCTTACCCAGTCTTCTTGAACGCCGGTATGTATATTCACTGCTCTTTTGTACACCCATATATTCACATGCTTCACCAGTGATGAGTGCATGACTACATGCTGGCACTACCCTTTTGCTAGAAGAGAAACACCTGCAGGTAGTCAAGCACGTGATACCAACTTGCAAGAAGAGGACTGGGTCACACAAAGTAGAAGTGATATCACCCCGTTGCTATCCTCGTGTGGAAGGACCACCGAAAGCAAAGGAAGGTCTAGCGTCGGCGAAGGTCTAGCAAAGGAAGGTCTAGCATAGTACATGTACCTGCTAGACGGCATCGATGTATACATTTCTGTATGCCAGACCCTCTCTCCATCTTGTTTTTTCTATACATTGTCAAAATATAAATCAACTGGATTTGGAGGAAGGAGTCAGTCATGCCAAACTCTAAATGCTGTCCAGAAGTCTAAGGTGGGCGAAGGCTACGCAAGATTACCCAAGAAATTACTGGAAAAGCAAATAAGACCACGAGACAACACAATCTAAAATATTGCAACTACATTTGCGAGAATGTGCATGTAGATCGTTTTTATATCTAATATAAGCTTTGTGCAACAACGTATACTTTCATTAATTAATTAATTAATGGCCTTTTCTCTGAGTGCGCGTGTACTAATTTAATTTTGATAATTCTATATTATTTAATGCATACAAATTATACATAACATCTATTGATGTTAATGCTTTATTCTTGCAAACTCACGCATTTTCATAGCTAGGCTGGTGGGTTCTGCCTCCACAAACCCCCTGATATCTGATACCTTTCTGATACCTCCTGTGCCCTCTCAACATGTAAACTGCTGACACAGTATTAGGGTTAGCAGTAGAAATCAATAATATATTTGCATAATACTGCAAGCTGTACATCTCTAGGCATCTACTACGCATATAATAATGAAAAGAATACGCAAAACGAACGATATTCAAGGAAGTATTTAATTAATTACTGGAGTTCAGGGTACACCACCTGATACAGAATGCAAATAAACATAGCTAGGGTGTACATCAATACCTCAAATCACGTTCTTGTCTCTTAGTATCTATTTCTATATAAAATGTATTGTGTTGTTTCACTAGGCATCAGTTGTTTATCGAATTAAAATTGTCACATTCCCGAAGAATCCGCTCAATCTTTCGTTGTGTCAGCTCTTTCATTGAGATGACAACTGTCCTGGATGATAGAATGCGTTTTCCTCGTTTCAACTTTCCAGCAATGAAATAGAATTGCCCAGTAGTAAAGTTTGGGCAAAGGCATTGTGTTGATTCTCTTCGGCGTAGGAAGAGCAAACTATCTTCTGAGCTGTCACCAATAGCCTTAGAATTAAGATATAACTTGAGTGGTTGAATTGCCGTTTCTCTGTGATTAATTGATGTAACATTTCCTATGAGAGCTATCAGACAGAAAAATTATAAACAACATACACTTGTGCATGTGTACGTGTATGCATTGTTCGTAGAAAAGTAATGGCCATTTGCATTCATTTCTTTCTGATCAGTGCACCACCAGAGTGATGATACAAGTGTGCGTGAACATGTGCAAATATATGTTTGCAAGCATTCTTATACAATATGTGAGGACAGGAAGATTGACAAGCATGATCATGATGAGCAAACCCTCAAACAAACAACTGAATTCACACCTGTTGTAATAAAATATGTACTCACCATATTCAGTTTCTAAGCAGTCTAAGTTGGACAAGCCTTGGCTGCGACATTGACACTTGGGTTCATTTCCTCCTAAGAAAACATTCATGCTGGCTACATACACGTAGTGTTAGTGTTAGATTATAACAAACATAATTATTAATTGCTTAATTTACAACAGTTGACCTAGTCCATCAAACCTTAAGAAATTAGTTTAGTGAAATTTATATTGTGTGACAGACACATTGAGAACTACGATCCTGTAATACAATGAGTAAGATGCAATGTACTAAAATACGTATCCATCTACTCTAGTTACTGTAATTATGAATGTATTAAGAGGTGCAAATGTATGTTGTGGAAAATACATGTCTTACCAGTTGCACATGCCCCTTTGTGAGCTACATGTATTTCCTGCCCTGCTTTGCAGCTAGTAGCATTGAGATGACATTCACTGTAGTAGGTGGTTGAATCGCTGCCACATACTGGATCCATTTCGTCTGAACATTGACTGTCATCCATACACCCAACTACAAAAAATTGAAGCAAAGTAAGGATTTGGCCATATCATCAAAGCGTGTGTGTGTGCGTGTGCGTGTGTATGTGTGTGTGTGTGTGTCTGTCTGTCTGTCTGTCTGTCTGTGTGTGTGTGTGTGTGTGTGTGTGTGTGTGTGTGTGTGTGTGTGTGTGTGTCAGAAGTACCTCGACCTAAATGAAAACCACACTGAGTCTGGCAATTTATTGTCAAAGACATGTTTGGTTAATCTATTCAAGATGATACGAGCCATGATTTCCCAGCAGTAAATAGTGTAAATGCCACAAAGATTGTCACAAACTGAGCGGTCTCCCTTACGTTTGTATTAATGGATTATGGTAGCATTTTTGGAAGTCTTTGGGAACTGCTCAATGTTGCCAAATAGGACTGTAGAGTTGAGTTAATTTATCTACACCAACAGTGCTCTTCTTTGCCCAACATGTCAGCTACAACGTCACTCCAAGGCTGGACTTCTATCCCACATGCGGCAACAATGGACACTGACAAACAATTGTAGCAGAGGACATGCCATCATTGTCATCATGTATGTACGTATTATGCCGGGCAGCTAGACTAGACGTTATATACAGTTCACGACAGAAAGTTGCTTGCTATGATAGATCACAGTAGCCTAGAAAAGACAAGTTGGATGAGAGAAACACTTCACAACAGACCAGTGAACATGGACACGGACAACTTCCGTAACTGGAAAAGGATTTTATCATTGCAGTTGTGAACTCGAATCTTGGGGTCTTGGAGATTTCTCAATGCAACGCCTTTCCACAACTATTGCTCTATTCAGAACAGCACTTAATGGCCCAAAGGCCCCACACAACTGCAAAGGCATGATCAACCCACAGACCCGTATGATAACGCAACTTAAGACACGCCAAGACTTGGGCAACTATTCCAATTCTGAGATTAGAGTAGCACGTAAAACAACACCTCGCATTGCAGACACTTGAAATAGGATCATGCTCGTTGCAAACACATTGGTCAAAAGATTGACCGTGTCCACTGCTGAAAGGCGTGTTCTCAGTTACTACGCATGTGCAAAAGCATGCAGTACCTCCTCTCCTATCTGTCTGTCTGTTTTACTTGGATAAAGAGACAGGCCGTGTTTCCACTAGCTGCACCTTAAACTAGTTTAGCTTAAATGGGTTTAAGAAGTAAACCAGTTCAAGAAAGTGCTGTTTCCACTAGGAACTTGCACATCCGGGATGTGCAAAACAAACCGTCTAGGAATGCCTTATTTTGAAGTATTGGGCTGCTTTGTCGCCGAGTTAGGGCAACTGTTGGTTTTCACTGATTCAGCATCTGCTAGTAGGAATTTGCATGACGATGACCAAAGACACCGTCTTGTCTCTCTCCGTAGCTACTGATTTCTCTCCCCTTGTTAACGACCCTTACATCTTTTAAGGCAATCCTATCCCAACAAAATAGCCAAAATCATCAAAACGACATTGTCAGAAGCCATCTAAACAAGCGCGCTACTGTCACGTGACAGTTAAACCTAAACCACTTTGCTAAACCTACTTCGAAGTAGGTTTAAGAAATAGGTTTAGGTTTAACATATAACTGGTTTAGTGCAGGTGGAAACAGGTCAATTCTTAAACCAGTTTAGCTTAAACCACTTGTTAAACCAGTTTAGGCACTAGTGGAAACGCGCCCACAGATAGTTAGGCAACATAAAAAGACAAGCAAATGTAACTGCCTATTCATCTAAAGGAATACAGCAGTCCCTCTGCGATGCAACACTTCCAATGTGCAACCGCCTCCAATTTATGACCAATTTAGTCATAAATCAACAAATGCAGTTATCTCTTACCAGAAACCACGTATTTATGAGCACTATTTGATAGGCTTTTGGGTTGGTTACAATGATAGAACACAGGGACTACTGTGTATAATACTGTGTCATTTAAATTGACCTTCACAGTGGGGTAATTCTGCTGACCATTTCCCCTCATCTTGACATTGCACGGCATGAGTGCCTGCCAGTCTATACCCAACCTGGCATGCAAATTGAACATTTGTCCCACAGCGAATAGTCAGTCCATCTACAGCTTCATCCGAGTGTGGCATTCGCACTGTACATGTTGAACCTAAAATCAAGAAACAGATAAGCAGTGTGGTGGTCAACAGTATCCTATGTTACTAGATTATTGTGCTAGGTTATTATGATAAAGAGACATTTATGTAAGAGTTTCTTCCACTATTGAATGCATGTCTTCTTGTCTGTCCCAATTCAACTTATTTGCCGTCTAGTTTGTCTGTTTTCATCTGTCTGTCACTTAATACGTATTCTCAGAGATCAGAGCTATTACACACTAAGTCATACTTTCTAGAAATAAATTCTACTACAAACAGCTGTGTGTTCATCATCTCATCTGTCTGCTGTCTGTCTGTCTGTCTGTCTGTCTGTCAATGGGAGTATATTTCCATAAGTCACAACTATTACAATGAAACGCAAACTACAGATTGCTAATAGTGTTCTCAAAAGTCAAATGCATTTTCTAAACATATTTCCAAGGCCCAAAGTACCTGGAAGACTATATTCGACAATCTAACATGCAAGTTCCTCTACTCTCCGGTATATAACCCTTGCATTGTACTTCTGCAGTTAAATCAATAAGCGTTCTCTCCAGTGTTTGTCTGTCTGTCTGTCTGTCAATCACATATATTAGAACTTTTGTCTATGATACATTTCGCAATGCAGGGCACTATGTACTGTCCAACTACTAGTAGTGTTCATCAACTAAACTAAGCTAAAATTGAAACTCATATAAAACAAATGACGCCTACACTTAAAAGCTACAGTGTACAAGCAAAGCCTTCAGTACCAGCTAGTGGCTGAAGTACTGGGTGGCAAAGAGGTCATCACATCTGTTGCCTTCAGACAGCGAAGATAGCTTTTTAAAGATGACTCTAGCATTACACTTCTGGAGCTGAACAGAAAGCGTTTGAACCAGAAGTCGATAAACTCTGCAGTGTCCGGTCATCCCACTTTGTCCGATAACTTCTTTGACAATTTGCACACGAGTTTCAACCCATCAATCCCCCAAGCTCCAAAATGCCCATTACCAGTGGGGTTACAGTGGCACTTATGCCACCTGGTAATTGCTGTTTGCTGTATTTCTCTTTCTGTCTGCTCTCCTCTCTGCAGCGACACCACTAACACCAGCAGATGATGGAAAGATGTCACTACTCTATGGGTGGGCGTGAAAGATATCTAGGTCAATGTTGTTTCCAATGTCCGAGTCAAAAATACGATGTCCGGTCTGTTGTCTGTAGTTGTATAACGACTCCTTGGCTCCCTGCGGTGGTGGATATGCAGCCCACAAAAACAATCAGACCAGATGGACGAAATTGACTCGTGAGACCATACCTGCCCGCAACCAGTCTTACAGGTCAGCAAATGGTATCCACTGTCATCTATAAGAGCTCCACAATTCCATGTCATTGTACAGCTGAGAGGGCTATGGGCGAACCCAAATGAAGGAAGGACGCCAAGAAAACTTGCAAGAATTGAGTGCGACCACTTCCAATGTAGGGATAGCAATTAAGCCAAGCCCCAGTGCCCTTACCTGTTGTTGAGCATAGGCAGGCAGAATCTGTGGCAGAGGGGGCATTTTTGAGCAGATACTGAGCATTAGAAGAAGCAGTCACAGAAGATAGCCTTTGTTGAACTTTCCCAGCACATGACAAGTAGTCAGAGATATGCTTTCCTAGAGGGACAGACCATGGCCTCACTGATTGGAGAGGCTGAAGAGCTCAAGAGACTGTCGATGATAGGTCGTAAAACAGGGAATCAGAATGGCCGCTCTATAAATGTGTTGGCCCAGGATGCAACAAAAGCTGGTTGTCTCACTGAGAGCAAAGTAATCATTCTGAAACCGCCCATTCTGATGGGTAAAGAAGCCTGATGTCAAATCCTGTCATCAACCATGTCATAACCTACGAGGTAAGAAAAGGTTCCTTTGTCCTGGAGTCATGGATTGTAGAAGCATGAACTAGCAAATCAGGATGGACTGTCCGGGCCAATTGGTTAAGGTTGGGAACGTAACAGCGTCGTAATAACAGTATTGCACTCTGAACATCATCCAATTTGGTAAGCTGATTGCACAGTGAGAGCTTTGACTGGCTATGGTGGCACAAGAGGACGTAACGAATGACATTGAACCAATTGGAGAACCAAGGAAGAGTGCACACTCACAAGACACAGGAATTCCATCAAACCCTTCAACAGCAGTCGAGGACGATGGAGAGAATATCTCACACTTTTTGTCTGCTATGACCAGAATGATGGCTGAGAAGGTCTCCTTCAAGTCATGAAACGCAGCCAAAACAGATTTTGCTCCTCCCAGCAAAATACATCATCCAGATTGGCCAGTACGTGTACTTGAGAGTGGGATTTCTGAATCTTAGTTAAGACGGGTTGAATGGCCGTGGCAAAAAGAACAGGACCCAGAGGGTCCCTCCTCAGATGGAATTATTACCGTAGAGGAACCCTGCATGAAGACAAGGGAGCTGGGTTTGCCATACATTTGAAACACATGGTTGTACAAGTCAGGAAAGGTAAGAGAACCTTATTCCATGATCTGGTCTCCGCTGACAGAATTGAACGCGTTCTCAACATCTGACTTCGATGGCAATGGGTGTCACATCACCATTTGGCTTGGGCAGAGCGATCAGTCTTGAAGAAGAAAAGGAGTGGCAGCCACATCGGACAATATTCCCTTAGCAAAAGCCGAACAGCAGAGAAAAGACCATCCGCAGTATCCTCATTTTCTAGTAGGATTTTAAAATGCTTGAAACGCTGACCACTAGGACCAGCACCATCCACGTGGAGCTTGCCTGATTGAATCGAAAAGTAATGACCTACACAAGGTGATCGACTCACAACTAACATTGCGTGGAGGGGAAGCGCTGAAGATCTGGGAGGGTGTTTGGAGATCAACTTCCTTGCCGTATCATCAGTGGACAGAGCCAGACCGTTACTGGTGAGAATTCTAGACGCATGTGACAACTCTCCACATCTCACTAGCCTCAGAGCAGCCGCTTTTCTTGCATTATCCACAGTAGTGGGTGACTTCCCGGGAATAGAGGCTCGCAGGCAAATAAGCTCAGACCAATTCCAGCTGAGAAACTGGTGGTAAGCAGCCTTTACGTCACGTAAACCATGTTTTCCTCCCCTCGCCAGAGGAGTGAGGAGCATGTGAGGCAGTAGAAACAGGAGTTCCATGCTAACTCATCAAAAGGACCATCACAAATCTTTCCAAGCGCTACAACACAGCAATCATGGAAATATGCTTTGACATTAGGATGGATAGTTTGGACAACTCTGGGAGGCGCAGCTTTCAGAATGTCTTCTACTTGAACATCCCGGATGTACTTCCACGCAGTAGTTTCCGGGTCCAAATTCATGTTCTGAGAAAGTGCGGAGTCCAGGAACGTCGTCATTGATGAAACGGGTCTGGGTGGAGTACCAGCGGAAGTAGCTTGAGAAGAGATGTTGACTTCCACATTTCCGCAATAAGGTGTGAAAGAAACACGCTCCCTCTGTTCTTGACTACACCGTTGATGCTGAGATCTGCATTGAGACGAATGTTGAACCAGTTTCAAAAACCAGTTCCCGCACGAAGAACATTGATGAAGATGCGAGCGAGCGATGAAATCAGCCAGAAGGAGATTGGGATTGTGAACTTGCCGATACAAAGATGTAATGCCAAATTGTCCTCAGAAATCTTTCAAAACTATCACGTAATCATAGTGATTTAGACTATTTGACTTTGACAATCAAGGCCAAGTCCATTAGTAACTATTAATCTATGAGTTGCTGTTTGTAAGGACTGGTTTGCTTTTACAAATTCCTAGTATATGTACAAGTAAAGTCTATATGAGAATAAAGTCTCCGTCTGTCTGTCTGTCTGTCTGGTTCCGGATGTCCCTTCATGCTTTTGAATTTTTCGTCTAGCTCTTGTTCGTTCATTTTCTGAAACATTTCATTGATACGGATGTTGTGAATTGTCCTGCTTCAAATTGCAAGTCCGACGGTCCATTCCGGAGAGTTTTGGCTCACTTTCGTTCATCTCACGACCCGGATGAGTGTTCTGCTAATTTTGTGAGAGAAAATAATCTAGTTCAGTGCCCTACATGTCATCAATGGTTCATTCGTCTAAATCAATACACATCTAAATGTGCGCATCTCTCACGTCGTCATCTTCATCTTCAACGGTTGATGAAGCCACTCCCACACAAATCGATAAGAACGTCGACGGTTGTTTCTGAGCTTCGCAGCCCTCTGTTTGTATCCCAGACTATCGAGGTTAATGGGAATGAGTCTAATGCCCAGCAAGAAGCCTAAAGGTGGGTAAATTCAATACCCATTGATGTCATTTACATTCTACTCCTGTGCACTCTGTCCAGTACGTACCACCTGCTCTTCGATCGACTTTCCATGACTGTTGTCTAATTCCTCTGTGTAAAATTGAAGAGGAACCAGAATACAAGGGTGGTTGGAACTGCTTTTGTTGCTTCTTCGTATGATCCTGAAACCACACCCAAGAGGGAAATCCGGCTTGCGAGACGTAGAGCTATCCACCAGCATTTCCTACATTTCCATTAGAAAGGATTGTTCAATTTGCAGTCATACGTACAGTACAGATCAAACGTGGAGCCTCGGAACATCAGTTCGTTGTCTGTGCAAATTCAAGAGGAAAGGTGCAAAAGCTGCTCTGAAATCTGTCAAGTTCAGGGAATTGTCTCGTGCCTCCAGAATCCTTACCAGTGCTAGTCTGACACCACCATCATCACTTGACACAGTGGAAAAGTTGAAGGCTAAACATCCTGTTCAATCAGAAGCACCCATCTTACTAGCCTCGAACTTCCAGACCAGAGAGCGCGCAAAGCATGCGAACTCTAGTCTGGACCAAGTCGATACTAAAATGATTTCAGAAATAGCCCTTCTTAGCCAATCAGCTTCTACAACCCAAATCTCGGTTGTAAATTCTGATTGGCTTAGCAATAATTGGTTATGCTAAGTACACTAGCACCTGATTGCGCGCGTGTGAAATCCTCGTGGGCGGCTAAGTGCATGCCACAACAATGACAAGACTCTGCATGCCAAAAAACGATGATCAGACTCTGCACACACACATCTTAGTTTTAGTTTCAGCTTCAGTTCTTTGATATTTTCAAGTTTGCGGTGAGAGGACATGCACAGCAGCGTCGCTAGACCATCACCTTTGACAACTGGTAGAGCGGTAGTCTCACTAGTCGAGCGGTTAGACTAGGTAGCGGTCTGCCGAAGAATCAAAGAGTCGTGGTTTCATGCCGTCCACCAAGATATCGCCGCAAACATTGCAGACGTCTCTTCTTTGTTTGTGAGATGTCATGGCATTTACAAATGATATGTTGATCTAGGTAAAACGATCCTACGCTGTTAGACACCATTTACCATCGCTTTTGATAAATACTTCCGAAATCATTTTAGTATCGACTTGGTCCAGACTAGAGTTCGCGCGCTCTCTGGTCTGGAAATTCGAGGCTACCATCTTACCACAGTAGACACTCCCCAGATAGACATTAAAAAGTTTGTTTTCCTGGAGGCTCTTAGGAGAGCACCAAGGGGATCAGGAGCTGGTCTGGAGGTGTCTGAGCACCTATGTCTCCTACTGGAAATATTCTCATCTGTGATCTCCTGTTTGGAGCATGTTGCCACATTGCGAAAGGTCTCCTACCTGACAGCATAGCTCCCCTGTTTACAGCATCAAAGTTGATCGCTCTTCCTAAAGGAAACGGTGATGTTAGACCCATTGCAATAGGTGAGACAGTTGACGGCAAAAATTATTTGTCTGCAGCTGAAGCCAGATTTGACGTCTTACTTCACTCCCCTTCAAGATGGGGTAGCTACACCAGGAGGATCAGAAATGCTATTCCACCACATTCAATGCTACTGCAGTCGGATCCAGAATTGGGAGTTCTTAAAACAGATATTTCCAGTCGTTCAATTGTGTCTCAAGACAACAACTTTTGAATGAGGTGATAACTCACTTTCCTGAAGTTCATCGCTCGTGTCCAACAAATGTATGGCATCACTAGTCCATTGCTGTATTTCAATGGTAAATCTGTGTCAGTTATCCCATCAGAACAGGGAGTACACAAGGGGATCCTTTGGGTCCTTTTCTATTCGCTTTGTCTATACACCCAGTTATCAACAGGCTTCAAACAAAGCACAGTGACCTTGCTATTTTGGCTTACTTGGATGACAGTTTTGTTGTCGGATACAGTCAACAGTATGAGTCTGTTCTAAATGAGCTAAGAAAAGAACTCCAATCCATCAACCTGACGATTTGTGATCGAAAGTGTGAAATACATTTGCCATCAGTCAAAGAGAGTAATATAAACAGCTACTCAGTTCCTGTAGTAACTTCTGGTGTTGAAATCCTTGGAGTTCCAGTTGGCAATGATTCTTACGTTCAGTCTAGATGTAACAAGACAGCAGCTGCAGGCGAAGGTCTCTGTTCTCAATTGCTCACCTTGAATGATCATCAGAGTGCACTTCTAATTCGGTACTGTCATGTTCTTACACTGAATTATTTAGCAAGATGTGTTCTAAATCAAGCTTTCATATTCATGACCAACTATCAAGAGACACATTCGCATCAATACTGGGGTTGAGCACACTTGATGAGTTGGCATGGAAACAAGCATCTTTTTAACATCAAATTGGGAGGTTGGCATTACAACCTTGATGCCAATCTCCACTGCTGCCTTTGTGGAATCATGGTGTAATTCACTATGCAAAATTCCTCAAAGATTTCATCTAGAGCAGATCTATGTGACAATCCAATCAACTATGCTAGTCCACCTCCTTTCTATCAGCATCTTTGTGAGGCAGTTGCAAGCCTTCCTGCCACTGTAAGATTGGATGGAGAGGCACTCACACCTCAGACTTTGGCTGGACTTATGGCAAATCCAGTAAAACTCAAAAATCGCCTAAGCTCTGATATCACTGAACAGAACGCTGCAATATGTATTATGCAAACATCTTCTGTCAAGCATGCTGCAAGGATAAGGTCATGTCAGGGACGTGGAGCTGGTTCATGGCTTCAAGCTATCCCTTCAGCACCAAAATTTGTTATTAAATCATCAGAAATTTCAGTTGGCAGCATTCTTGAGACTTGGCATTCCTTTACCTTTTTCTCAAATTGTTACTAAGTGTGACTGTGGCACAAGTTTTGATGAACATGGTTACCATCTATTAACCTGCAAGTTTGGCGGGGGGGGGGGGGGGGGAAGTGTGGCAACACAATACAATCGTCTCGATTTGGGCTAACTGTTTAGATGAATTAAACATTCCTCATCAAGTTGAGCCTACAAATAGACATATCAACTCAGAGAACTGACCGGATATAGCAACATACGATCCCACTGAATATTCCACAACAGACTTGGATATTTCGATGGCTCACCGACATTCTTGCGACACCCTAAAATCAGCTGCCAAAAGATCAGGCTATGCGGCAGAGATGCGAGAACAGAGAAAGATGGCAAAATATGGTCAACAACAATCCACATCAGAGTCCACCACACCATGTATCCCACTAGTTTTTCAAGCACTTCGGCTTTTGGAGCCCTATGGCTGAAGAATATAAGATCTCCAAGAAGTCGAAAGATGAACATGGAAGGAACAATGAAGCAGACTTTCAAGATAGATGGAGGAAGCAACTGTCTGTAGTTTTACAGTCTTGCAACTCTCAAGTGATTTTCAAGAAGTTGTCAAAGTTGTCTAAGTGCAACTTCGACGACTTTACATATGATAGAGACATGCGCTTGTTACTAGAGTAAGCGTTCAAATAAAACAATCTGTCTGTCTGTCTGTCTGTCTGGCTGGCTGTCTGCATTGCAGATTGCTTTGAGAAAGCATTACACATATGCCATGGTAAGCAGAGAGACACTGAAGTACAAAATTTTGATTACCATATTTATGTATCAGTTCCTCGAACAAACATCGAATGCAACAGTGTTGCACAATATCAGAAAAATTCATCCACAATATTCTTTGTCACCCGGTCAACGATACCACGATATGTTGCAATTTGCAACAATAAATTTGCAACTCAGTATCCTCACATAACTCTATCAATCTTGCAAAAATGCTCATCATCTCACATACATAACTTTGCCTACAGTTGGGCTAGAGGTTTCTGGACAAAAGCACTAACAAAAAAAACAGCTAACATTTGCTTGAATCCCACCATTTCCACGCTTCATAATGGTAGCATGTTCTTAGCCATGCAGTACGTCACAACATACATCAGCTTTTTCCATCTGGGAGAAGAACGGCTGTACTTGCTAGTGGCTGCAAACTTGTCCCTAGCTTTGGTTTGATCGTTGACACGACAGTTCTTTTAGACGGCGCTTTTCCTTTTAGTCAGCCGGATGATGATGTAAATGGTGTGATCACGTTGCTCGTATTGCTGCTCTTGCAAGAGACTTTCCTATGGTAGGCGCAACATATCTCTGTGTCAGTCGTTTAGGGCTTTTCGTCTTCGTTGGTCTCCAACTCAAAGTAGGTACTGCCAGACTGGCGATGTCATGATTGCTTTTGCAGCAAGATCTGAGGACATTCAGGGCAGGCCCAGTAGCTGTCTAGTGAACGTACCATGGACAGGGCTGTTTGTACAATCACGTGAGACCCTCAGATACCCATACAAACTTAGCGTGATATATTGCATTGCACTTGCAAAACCAACTGAGCCCTCAAAATATTGTCAAAAGGCGATATATCGTGATATCACCCAACACTGGATGCAACAGAACTCGATACACGACTGGTAACTGGCGTTAGTCCATTCCTACCTAGTCAAATGTTAACTACAACTCCTCCTTCCATCTCCTAATATAATAGTAGCATGTCAACACAATCTATACCTAGCAACGTATACCATAATTGCCATTCCATCAACAGTGTCAGATGTCTGTCAAATGTCTGTATAATGGTGTGTGTCTGTCTGTAAATTTTTAACACTAATAAGAATATCCAGCAGTAAACTTAACATTCTTGGTCACATTCTTGGTCCATAACTCCCTCCATTGTTTACTGTGACATTTACAATATATGTAAAATATAAAATTGCATACTTGAACAGATAGGCGGTGTTCCAGTCCACTGGCCATTGGAATCACATGTGCGTGAAACAGACTTCTTGCCATCAGGAAGAACCATACAGGAGCCACATGTGTATGTGACACGACTGCTATATTCAAAACGCCCTCCACCATATCGAGTAGCATTTGCAACCTCTCCTGGATCTCCACAGTATACAGCTGCAAAAGATTAATGAACCATTTATCTTAGGATACAAGTCACACCATAGATTATTTCTTAATAAAGAAATCCTATACTATAATATACCAACCCACTTCCGTCTGAATGTCTGTCTGTAATGCACTGATTGACACGACGTCGGTCTCGGATCGTCGCGAAACACGGTGGCCCAGTCAAGTTCGACCGTCCAAGATGAACGGTCGAGTCAGATTTCACCTAGACTGCCTCCGGCGGCTAGAAACGACACTCTGTCGGCTGAAATGAGATGCGCCGGAGTTTGCTTGTTCAATTAGTACAGTATGTGGATGTGATGTGCGCTTGCCATCCACTGTATGCCATCCTCTAATTCCCACCTGGTATAGTAGAGTGCAAGATCCGCCCACTGTAGTCAGAGGTTTTAAGCCGGCTCACCAGGCCGCTTGTGCATGCGTCCGTCTGTCCGTGTGTCCACAGAAGGCGTGTCTTGTTTGCAGAAGTGGTGTCATTCTCCACGAATAGATCATGACGTCATGTGGTGATAGTCTGAGATGGGGATACTAGAGAGTATATATACAATGACAACAGCAAATGCGTAGAGTGCAAACTGCACTGGCTGGAGTACGTAAGATAAGATGTATACAGAACTAGGACGTGTGTATTGTAAACGCACAAAGTTAAATTGCTTCCCCCATAAGGCGGGGATAGGACTAGTCCATCAAATAATGTTGCTTAAATGTACAAGGCTACTACAAGCCTACTGTATTTCACTACCAGTAACGGATTTCATCTCAGAGAGGATGAACAGCTTCATAATTTTAACATTCAAGTACCAACGTGTCATGGTGTGTGGAGACTTAAGGAACACTCTGGAGAACTGGGCAGCTTTTAGTGTGCAGCATAGTGCGCAGCCGAAATAGTAAGATCTGGTGATCAAGGGCGTTTGCGAAAACTGTTCCTGTGTAGGAATGATTGCATCGGAAACCGTGAGAATGGGATCGACAACAGCGTCCATTGCCTTTAACACCAAAGGATCTCACAAACTCCTATTTCTCGAATGATGCCAGACGGAAATAAATCACATGAAAAGAAGGTCAGTCTCTAGACAGTCTGACAGTAGCACAACGGTTTCCACCATTCTTGGAGCGATGGAAACAACAGAGACACCATTTCTAGGAATGCGATTGTGTCAGTAAGACTCACATGATGTAGTGGCGTGCAAAAATGCTTCACTTGGCAGAAGAAATTCTTGAAACGGTCCCGTCAGTGTTAAAGTTATGAAACGTTCTTAATGTACATCTGTCGGATTGGCTCTGAGATATAGCACCCAGATACCCAACTTGGTTAGTACGGATTTCCCATTAGGGAGCAGAGACGAAGCCAGCAGGTTAGCACATATCTCTGGAATGCTCCTTTATATATACAGGCCGCTCTCGAATACAAGCCGCCCCTTGTTTAGAGGCCGCAGTTCCGTAACCATGTTAAAAGAGGCCACTATTCGAAGAAATACGGTACCTTCGTTTGCCCTTGTACGGACATCAAATACCTGCCACATTCAATACACCTGTTCCCTGCAATGGCAGCAACGTCTTCGAAGTGATGACATTCAACAGCACTGTTGAAATGGCTGTGATCTATAGCTATAGCATGCAGAGGGTTTGCACTGTAGTGCTTCTTCATAGTAAAAACACTGCACATTTACTGTACACATCAAAACAAATAAATAAACTTCATTTGTAAAGAAGCCAGTAAAGCAGGAGTGCTATAAAAAGAAAGGGAACCATTGTTAGTTCATATAAAGGCATATTACTTAGTAAGGATGCATGAGCCAATTCCCACTCCACACAGGCAGCTCTCGGGCTGATTTCAAGTCTAAAAAATGAGTAAGAAATGTAATTTATGACAAGAACAGTTTTTGTTTGACTGTCTTTCCTTCATATTATTGCTTCCAGGTGGTGTACTTGGACATCCAAAACAAGCATTGATGTTTATAGCATTCAAATGGACAAGTATTGGTGTTGTTATTCACAAGACAACAAATCACTAATGTTTACCTTAGAACAATAGGGAAAAGATATTACATCATCCTGGATGCCGTCCCCTAATTCCTAAAATGTTGCCAATGGATGTATTTGGTTGTTATAACTGAAGCAGACTGTCTCTGCTTATGTCAATAAGTTAAGTAGGGTTCACACAATGATCAAAGTACACTTAATTAATGACTGTATTACAATGTTGTTCACAAGTTATACCCATGTATGGATTTACATCTAGAGTCTACTCAGCCCTCAACATGCAAACCATAGTGTGAACACACAAGTGGTAATCTCCAATGTTACATGATACATATGAAAAACAACTACATATCCCAGAATGTCCCTTAGTAAATAAAATATCAATTTACCTCAAAGAAAATTCTGTTTTTATTCTCAAGTTCTGTGTCTCACAATAGTGTCAATACTAAGTAATCTCTGTTATCTGTTCACAAGTATGAGGCCATGTTCATTTCTTTACTAGTGTGGCCATAAAATGAACTGTACCTGCATGTACCTACACATTTGCAGGACTTGGCCTATGGGTACTGTAGTACTAAGTAGTGTAGACATGAAGAAAAGCACTATAATAACTTATCATGGCTATTGCCTGCCTATCCAGCTGCCTCAGAGATAAAGCACAGCACTGATACAGGTTTCCTATTAGTGCCTCTAGTCACATCCCTAGACATACAGCTAGAGTCCCAGGAGCTAGGAGAGAGCTATACAATGGCAGTTGAGACACAAAGAAGATCATTATGACATAGCTAATGGTTGTTGGCTGCATGCCTACAAGATTTCTTGAACTGTTGAAAAAAAATGGGAAACCATGCAAGCACCTGCACACAGGTTTCATCACCCTTGTAACAGAAGACGAGTACACTAACTTAATTATTAATTAATACTGTACAATAATAACTGCTTCAATTTGGAGGCACTTACGTCGACAAACGGGCGGACCCGGAATCCACGTTCCCCTCCGGCAAATACTGCTGACTGGTCCGCTTCGTCTGTAACCTATACTGCAAGCATAGGATATCTTGACGGCGCCGGCGATAACGCGTCCGTTCCTCAAACGCGGCAAGACGGGGCACGAGCCTAAACAAAGTAGCAACGTTGACACTGCGGCAAGTATGTTGTTTTTTATGTTTACGTACGTTTGCAGCGCGGGTGGCTACCTGACCAGTGCCCTCCAGGTAAGCAGGTTCTCTGGCTATTGCCTTGCAACTCGTATCCCTGATAGCATTGGTAATGCGCCGTCTGACCAACAGAGTAGTTCTGGCTGAACATAAAGCCGCGTTTGAGCTTCGGCAATGGCGGACAAGAAACGATTCCTATCGCGGCGTTTACAGCAATTTAGGATAAACGTACATTCCATCTATTTGCGTTCGATGGCTTACGGACGCATTTTGGTGGCGATGCAGACCATTCGCCTGTCAGGGAGCAGCTGATCTCTGTGTAGCCTTCGAGACGGTAGCCGTGGAGACATGCGAAGTGAATCACTCGGCCAGCTGAGAAATCGCTGCCTACTCTGACTCCAAACTCTGGCTTGCCTGGGTTGTCGCATTCAATTGAAGTGTGCACTATACAAAAAAGAAGTGCCTAGTAGACTCAAGTGAGAAGTAGTATAAATTGTAATTAATGAAAGCGCCAGCTGAATTTACAAGGTAAGATGCATAGGCAGAGAAACGAGAACAACTTGACAGATAAAAGAATTGAGAATGGATCAGCCATAAAATAATTAGAAACTAAAAACCATCTTCTTAGTGTAAAAATTAAAGACTGCTATCATGGTAAATAGCTTCAGATTTTTACTTGGGGAAATCAACGTTTCTCGACCAATGTATCTGCAGAGTACAGTACACCATACAGGTATGTTATTTGTGCTGTAATAAATTTGTGCGATTTCTTCAGATTTATCAATTTTTTCTTGCAATCTATAATTTCCAACCATAGAAGCATTTAACAGAATGTGTAATACCCAAACATTCAGCCTTATACTGTGTTCTAACTATGTTGAAAAATGACTATGTCATGATTAACTGAAAAATGAGTGTTTAATTAATTTGTGTGACTAATAAAACCCACACAAATAAACATAAAGCACAAATGACCAGTTATGTAACCAGTTATAGCTTGGCTACTGCACTATGTGATGAGTCCCAGTGTAACACAACAATCCAATATATCTACTACTGTCCTAGTGGGGATCATCCAGAAGCACCTCAGGACAACAGTACATGCATTACAAGCTGGCATACCAATAGTATAAAACAACTGATTGTATAGAACAAGTTAATCAGCTTGTGCCTAGGTAAGGGCTAGTTCCAACTGGAATTGATGGGGATAGTTTGTAGTTCGTCTTTGATTGATAGTTCTGAGAGTTCTATAGAACTGTCAGAAGAGTTCTAGCAGTTGACCATCTGAGCTGGAATTGTTGGAACTGCGGGTGTGGCGGTTCAACAATTCCCATTCAGTATTCGAATGTTCCCTAAGTAATTTACCAACAATAAGCCTTCACTTGTAAAGAATTCGATCAGCCTCAATTAGACGTTTCAAGAGTTCAGTACAACTAGGTACTGAGCTACAATGCAATACTAAGACCTTTACATTTGCGAGGACAAATCCTTTCAAACCTGACAAGAGAACCATCAACCAGGAAAACAAGCATACTAAAAACAGTCACAGCAATAGAGTAACCTGATGACTAATCTTCCGCAGCCCAGTGCTGATACCTGCAAGACCACACATCAGCTGACACACAATTACGTATAGCTTACCAGCCTAATGGTAATCTGTCTTTCAAACAACTGGAAAGACATATCACACTACAACCAATTCAGTCCTAAAGTTAACGAAAATACATTCCATACTGATTTCGCGGTACGAAACCATACAGTCATCCTACATAGTTGCTACAAACCTCACACATACAATGATAGCTCTGTTGACAAACCTCACCAGTTACACATCTGGGCTTCGATCCTTCCAGTCTCGCGTCGCTGCGGCATCGCCTCGATTCGAGTCCGATTAATGTAAAGCCAGGCAAACAACGATACAGCACGTCGTCTCCTTCGACGTACCAGGCCTGGAAGTTGACAGTGTAGCCATTCTCTGGAAATCCGTCATGAGGACACAGAGATGCTAGTGGGAAGAAACGCGTGCGTTGATTGGATAATGTAACACGAACACGACAGGTAATGAATATTATTATAATAATAATACGACGACTTACCATACACGATACGATCAATCCAGTTTGTGTAGGCTGCAATGCGAGTGTGAACGCCTGGGAAGTCGCTCATTGCACAACCGTCTTCGAGACCGAACGAGATCACCCCGATTTGCAACCACCTGTCCATTCCATTCCACACGTGGCGCACGACAAGAGGGCCGCCGGAATCACCGCTGCACGCGTCTCTCCCAGCCGCACCCGCGCATATCATCGAGTTCGTAATTGCTCCTTGATAAGATCGACTACTGTTACATTCTTTGAGAGATTTGAACGGTACTTCAGTGCACAGCAAGTAGTCCGACTCCTGTCCGTTCTCTCGCAGTCCCCAACCAAGCAATACCCCACCTTTTAGGTCCGTCGTGTTCGTGTGCGACGTAGCATAGAGTACGGTTTCTCTCATATTGTTCACTGGACGTTTGAGATGAACAAGAGCGATGTCATTGTACAGCGCGTGTGCGGAGCTTTTGAAATGCGGATGAACGAAGACGGCGTCGACTTGTATACGCTCTGGAGTGAGCGGTTGCTTCATATTGTTTTCGTCCAAAATGTTGCGATGGTAGATGCCAATGTCGGCCGTGGCAATTGTAAAATTCTTGGCCACCATGCAGTGTCCTGCTGTCAGCAGCCACTGCTTCTCAATCAGAGTTGCTCCGCAGAAGTTCGATCTTCCTTTGATGTCGAGTAGACACATCCATCCCAAGCCCGGCTGTTCTCTTCCTCCATAGATGCGGCCGCGGCTCTCTGGCCAGCACCCGTCACTGTTTTGGGCAAACACTTGTTGAAAATGTAGGAAGAAAGACAAGAAAACAACGCGTGTCAACTCTAGTGGCTTCATAACAACGCAATCGCGATCTTGTCTCGATCAATGATCTACGTAAACGATCAGACCGATTCTGGACGTGGCCTTAGTCCAGCTTGTTGCTAGACTGAAATGGCGCATCGACTCTGTGAGATGCAGAAATAACTTAGCAGCAATAGAATGTAAACCAACAGGGAGGCGAGTTCGACACGCGCACTCCCGTCTCTAGTTCCTAACTTGGGCGTTGACGCCGGATGCGTGACCACAGAGAGCGATCCACTGCTATTTTACGTCAGGATACGCAATTTCATATACATAGAGACGAGGTGCGATTAGTAAACAAAGAATTAAAGAAATCTTTATCGTCACTCATTTACCAGTGCGTGTGGTGTAATTAGCAACAAGTTTTCGCAATGCTTCAAAAACAACCAATTAGAACACTACTTGTAGGTCGTAATTTCCAACCAAAGTTAGTGATGTCAAGTCGTTACTGGCGAGCTAGTCGTTCTGTCGTCCATTCTAGGTAAAGCAACGTATTGAATGTAAACAGTAGGAATGTGACGCGAAGTTCTTCTTGAGGTGGGAGCTGCGTAGACGCAGTAGGTCGGCGGCGGAGGTCTGAAGACAGAGAAAGGAGGCGGAGGAAGCGGTTTCTGAACACGTGGAAGGTGATGATCAGTGACACGCCGCTTCTTTGCTGCTGCTTCCGGACGTCTTGCTTCTGACCTCAATGCGAGAAGACGCAGCTAGATTAGTAGACAAGTTAGAACAAGTTGATCAGTGTGTAGCAAACCTGTGTAATAAAAAGTTGTTCACTATGTATGGAAAGGCTATTATGTAGTCAGTGTTTGAGTTTATTAGAGGTTGCATGGTTACAACGTTATTGAATTAAGTCTAGGGTTGATCTGTGTCCCTGTTACCCAAGGTATTTTTGGTAATTCTGTACATTTGGCATATTGATGCAATTACTGTACCCTAGGCCTGTAACCCATAAGTTAAGTAATTACTGCACCTGTCTTTGAGGTATACACACCACATCTCAACTATGAACCTGAAAGAAAATACCTCAGCAGGATCAAGAGAAATTAATTGGTAAGACCTGCCAACATGAAAAGACTGTGCAGAAACATTCCATGCATGTCCTCTGACCACTAAGATCATGCATGAAAAGTTCCTGCACAGTTCAATTGCTCTAAGCATTTTCAGACAGAGAGACCTCCCTTGAAGTCTGACCATTCAGACTGTTATTGAATTCTCTTAAGTCTGCACCTAATGAAGTCACAGTAATGACACTGTTTCTTGGTAAGTTGTCAAGTGCAAGCAAACAAAACTGAAGCTGTGTTTTGGCTCTCTGCAGAAGGTATTCCTCTTCACACATTCCAGTACATATATGTTTACAAGCTGTTTTGACCATGTTTACATGTTATGACAGCAACATGTTGGCATGTTGTAGTGACGCCTGCTAAGTGCTGGTTTACACCTTTGGGTGTACAGAAGGTGTGCCTTGTTAACTGTCACCATTTAACTAGTTAACTATTAAAGCTTGAACACCAGGTGAACAACTTACCCTGTATGGTGAACATTGATCTCAATCATATCAGATGTAAGTGAAAGGATCCACTCCTCTATGCTACCCCTATTTCCACACATTTAGCTGTATGCCCCTGATAATGAGGTCTGCCAATACAGTAGAACCTCCCTAATCCAAACCTGGCTAATATCAATCCTTGCTAATCGGAATTACCTTGCATACCTAGATCCTATTATCTAATTTTTTCAGCAAATGGGCGTATCTAACGTTATTTTAGAAGTACATGTAGTCGTTGCAGCAGTGTCATTTACCACAAACATGACATATGTGTAGAAATACGTAAATGCGCTAGTGGTCTGGGTGTCCGAGGCAAAGTACCTGGTAGTTGGAGTTTGGTATTATAAATACTACTTCACTGTCCTTTCTCCACATGGGCAGATTAGATTATAGTTGTTAGTAAATTGATATCATACGCATTCATGAACTACATCTCATTCACCGAATTAGCAGGCAGACAGGATTCTCATAAAATTTTGTGTTGTATGCAAATTTATGTTGTTGAATGAGTATCCCCTCCTGACAATTTATCATTAATTAGATCTCGTTCACATGCATTTTTAATCCCTTCTTGGCATTCTGAATAATTAACTAGCAGCTGGACAGAATTCTCATGCAGAATTTCATTCAGAGTTATATCTCATTCAATGATATCCCATTCTGAGAGCGATTATATCTCAAAGTAGAATATATGCTGGTTACAGATCCCGTTCTTCCTCAGGGCTGATTGCATTATTTAATTAATATCCATTGAAGACAAATTAAAACTTAAAGACCCGCATATGGAGTCTAGCGCACATTCCCAGTGACGTAATTTTGCCAAAACAGACTCTCCCATGCATAGTGCTATGCATTGCACAGTTTCTAAGACATTGAATAAACGTTCCTATTTTCGAGATTTCTAGCGAGTGTCCTGGCATTGCTCGCAGCAGATGCCGTTACGTCATGGAATGTGATGTAAGACAACAAAGGTCAAACGTAATTCTATGTGTATGCGAGACCTACTACTATAGTACACATGAACAAAAGCCCTTCAAAGACGTTGCTGGCATTGCCGGAAACAGGCCTATTGAATGTGGCAGCTCTTCGATGGGTGAACTGGCCACTGTCAACATGCAAAAGAATGTAGGCATGTTTACAAGACATGGCTATACAAAAAAAATTCCTTCCCTTTTCGATGTCGCCTGTAATAAACGACACACTCTGCACATACTGTCCGACGCCAGAAACTGGCAGTTTAAATTCCGTGGAGATCCAATGCACCGTTACAGATTGAAATATTTGGGTGTGAGCGAAGGCGGGTTCGACCGGCAGGAAATCACATTGTTGCTGCAATGCAGGAGAAGTCCGGAAGACGAC
>NC_085086.1:3832544-3892544 GCF_963422355.1 Corticium candelabrum
CCCCGGTCACACTACGTCAGGACTGGCGGCGACGTTTGCATTTGCGTTTCACGCGTTTTGTCTAATTACATGCAAACGTAAGTGTGCGGTCACACTTGTAGAGCGTATTTGTTGACTCCCACGTTCACGTCGGCATTGATGTACATACCTACATTGCGTGGGCGTTTCTTTAGTGTTGGAAGGTGCTATTGTCGCTGTTGTCACCTTCACGTATGTCTGCAACACTCATTCTAGGGTATTTGACCTACTGAGACTTTGCAATTGGTTCATTTGTTTTGATCGAACGTCAACGAGCGCCATGTCTGCAGATCGTGGAAAGTCAACAGCTGCAGCTACCAGGAAGCAGAACGTCATTTGGTCGCCAAACGCGGAAGCAAAACTGATAGAGCTGTGGGCTGATGTACTTGACAAATATAACGGCAAAATGATGACAAAAAATCCAAGGAGAAGATTGTCACCCAGCAGCTGAATGACTACTGCGATTACGTCGTCAGTCTTCAACATTTTTGGGAGTCGGAGGTGCGCAATAAAATAGACAGCATTGTCAAGAAAGCGAAAGGGATCTATGCGCAGTATCGTCTTCCAAGAGAGAGCGAGAGAGCGAGAGAGAGAGAGAGAGAGAGAGAGAGAGAGAATAAATTAGATTATAATTAATTGGATTAGAATTGAGAGAGGATAAATGTGAAGCTTTCTCACCAATCGGTATCCATGACTGGCCTCTGAACATTCCTGTACAAAAGAACGGCTTGGTTGTCTTAGGAACTCCTATTGGATCCCTGTCTTTTGTTAAAGATCGGTGCATGAAGCAAGTCAACACTGCCAAAACCTTCCTATCAAAACTTCCTTATATTGACGATACACAATCCGCAATGCTAATCCTTCGTTACTGTGGAATTCCAAAGATTTCACACTTACTTCGATGTGTTCCTCCAACGGTTACTGCTGAGGCTACGAGAGAGTTTGACGTAGCAATCATAAATACTTTTGAGGCCATCATCGGCTGTAAGCTATCTGAGCAACAAAGGGTACAACTCTCCTTTCGATTCAGTCAAGGTGGATTCGGTTTATCTCAAATGAGTGTTACTGCTCCATGTGCTTTCTTGGGAGCTTGGGCGAGCACTCTACACCAGCTTCCTTTGAGAGTGCCCTCTTTAGCCTCTTTCTGTGATACAGTCATTACTCCAGCTAGGATTTGTGTTGATAGGGCTCCTTCAGTCTATTCAATCGCCGACCACCTGATCGATTCACTTCAGGAAATAAAACTTTTTCACACTGATAGACAATCTTTGATCTCTTCATTGGCAGACTTGCCTAATCAACCCTTCAAACTACAATCCAGATTGTACTCTCGCCACCTTGACACTCAATTTCAGACCTTCCTGAAAGGCTGTTCATCTGAATATGATAAGGCAAGAGTCATTAGCTGCGGTGGGCCTATTGCTGGGAGCTGGCTGGACGTTATACCAAATACGCAGGAATTCACTATGAGTAACATGGATTTCCGTGTTGCTTCTTTGTTGCGACTTGGTGCTCCTCTGCCAGAATTACAAGCGTTAGACAACTGCATTCCTCAATGTAAACAACCTCTTGACAGTAGTGGCTACCACATACTAACGTGTAAATGGGGAGGGGGAATCATTCGACGCCATGATCACATTGCAGATTGTTTATACAAAATGCTTACCTCTGTTGGATATCGATGCAGAAAGGAGTTGCCAGATCAATTCGATGGAAAACAAAGACCAGATGTTGCTGTCTATGACTATAAAGATGGAAAAAAACTTCTACTTGACGTTACCATTGCTCATCCTGCAGCTAGGAAGTACATCTCTAAAAGTCATTCAGTAGCAGGCTTTGCTGCTACAGAGAGAGAAAAGCAAAAGAACACAAAGTATCTTTCTAAATCTAGAGAGTTGGGGTATCTTTTCAAACCGTTTGCAATGGAAGTATTTGGCCGATGGAGTGATTCAGCCCAAAATTTTTTATCGGAAACATCAAAGTTCGCAGCTTCATCTTTACAAATATCCAGCGCTGAGTTCCTCCACATGTGGCGCCGACGCTTTGCCACATGTCTTCAAAAAGAAAACGTTTCCATCATGTCAGAAAAGATGAAATCGCTTGTCCCAAAGACCACTGTGGATGCCAACTTTCGTCAGAAGCAGCCTGTCAGATGCTTTGGACTTGACTTTAGTTAATTAAAGTAATTACCATAGTGCATGCTTAGTTAGAATCTTATGTAGTTAGTAATCTATGTAGAGTTCTTCTTTAGTCATAGTTTCGTTTTAGTTCAGTTGAACTGTTTTCAGCTCCTCCTATAGCTTGTTGAAATTGTCTGCTGTATTTTGTTGATGTTGAATTATCTAAATAAGAGAGAGAGAGAGAGAGAGAGAGAGAGAGAGAGAGAGAGAGAGAGAGAGAGAGAGAGAGAGAGAGAGAGAGAGAGCGAGAGCGAGAGAGAGAGAGAGCGAGAGCGAGAGAGAGAGAGAGAGAGAGAGAGAGAGAGAGAGAGAGAGAGAGAGAGAGAGAGAGAGAGAGAGAGAGAGAGAGAGAGAGAGAGGCAGCAGCACGACAGAGAAATTCGCCTGAATTAAGAGGAAATGAAGGAAAAAATGTCTCAGAGAGTCAAATCTTTCACACGCAGCTTATGCAGCAACAGCAAGCATTTCAGGCTGAGCTCTTTAAACACCCCTTTTCTGATAAGCAATAGTTATAATTGACAATGTCTAACCTGTTGCATGCCTTTTACATTTACTCAATGTCTACGTGTATAATTTAAAATATTCTTGAAATAACAGCAACCTGTAGTAATTTAAAATATCTGTAGTAAGGCTAGACTTGGGAAATATCAGTGTCTAGGATTGATAGCATGAACCTAGTCTGCAAGGGTATCCCTGACACGTTGTGCATCATCATCAACTACATGGTGGTGAGGAGGACCTACAACATCATTGTTATAAGCAGCATCTTCGGGTGAAGAGCACAAGCAACTGTAGCTACTTGGCTCGCGAACTCCGGATTGTTGAGGTTGCTATGTGCTGTCACTTACCATCGCCCCTTGAGTCTTCCAAAAGCCTGTTCCACTACTCTCCTTGTTCGAATGACAGAATAATTAAAGCTCTTTTCTCTGCCAACATGATTCTCACCATCATAACATTTTATGACAGTCAAACTGAGGCGAAATGCTGCATCCACAACCAGAAATGGCCTGATTGATAATCCCCCAATCATTTTTCGATGTACAGTAGACAACCAAACATCATTGTCTATATTTTGTTTCAGCTGACTGTTTCTGAATGTGTATGAGTCTCCAACAGACCCTGGCCGGCCAGAGTTGACTGAAATAAATATTCCTCTGGCATCAACACACCCCAGCACTATGATGATATGAAATCTTTTGTAACAGTAATAGCTGTCTCCAAATTTGCTAGGTCTATTTATTTGCATAAAAGTCCCATCTAATGCTCCACCACACTGAGGCAAACAACAGAGTGCTTCAAAGTCAGCAATAAGTTGGTCCAGTTCATCTCCAGTGGGAAACGAATAGAATCTGGAACTAGAAACCGACACAACACATACATTTCCTCGTGCACAATTGACACAATAGAGGGCTTTTGCAACTCGATAGATTATAGATAGTTCTGAAAAAGACGTTGAATGAGCAAGCCAGTGTAGAGTAATTGCAAAGTGCTTGTCTGCATTTATTGGTTTCCTCAAATTGATGTTTTGCTTTTGTAGACGCCAGCCATATCGTCTAAATAGAAACCAGAATATTGCTTTTGTGAGTCTGTATCTGTCCAGATACTGTTTGTCTTCCCAATCAGGAAAAGCAAGCCCGTGTTCCCTCCACGTACCTTGCACATCTTTCTCCCAAAATCCAGCACCTAGAGGTGCTGTCCAAAATCATCGCTGACGCCAGAGCTGCTTCACTAATTGCCACACATAGGGATTCATCCACATATCCGTGCCGTGCAAAACAGAAGGCGGCATCAATTTCCTAGGAAACCCGGTCTTCACAGATGTATGTCGGAAACCATAGCGAAGAAAGGTGTCATATCTTGGTATTTCAGCTCGCGGTACGCCAGACGAGAACAACAGGAAAACAAAAAAACCAGCGTTTACTATCTCTGCTTGTCGGCATCATGACACAACGGCACAACAAATGAACCAATTGCAAAGTCTCAGTAGGTCAAATACCCTAGAATGAGTGTTGCAGACGTACGCGAATGTGACAACAGCAACAATAGCACCGTCCGACACTACAGAAACGCCCACGCAACGTAGGTATGTACATCAACGCCGACGTGAACGTGGGAGTCAACACGACATTCACGTTCACAGTGGCATTCACATTACATTTAGATAACGTCATGAGAAAAGCAAGTGTGACCGCCTTAACGCAAACATCACCGCCAATCCTGACGTAGTGTGACCGGGGCCTTAAGCAAGAAACTAACTTACATTTGCTTCTCTTGACTCAGGAGTGTAAATGAGTACCTGGTCACTGACTGGGTCCTAAGTAGCCATCGGCTATGACGTGACATCAGCCACTGGGATCCTAGTGAGACTTCGGGTGCTCACACCACAGTTGACTTCACAAGTCAGTGCTCCTTGCAAGTGCCTGGCCTGACCCCAGGAGTTTGCTAGTGCAGGCCCAGAGTTCCCTGAGTAGCGCACAGGGCCCAGCTTAACAGCTGGGAGCATGACCTCTGAGAGGCAGCTCCTGACATTTAGGATTTAGGATTTAGATGTGTGTGTGCATGTGCGTGTGTGTGTGTGTGTGTGTGTGTGTGTGTGTGTGTGTGCATGTGTGTGTGTGTGTGTGTGTGTGTGTGTGTGTGTGTGTGTGTGTGCGTGTGTGTGTGTGTGTGTGTGTGTGTGTGTGTGTGTGTGTGTGTGTGTGTGTTAGCAATACTATAGCACTCATTAAACTCAATCAACCACCCAGAACAGCTGTTTAATGACCAAGCAAAAAGGAAATAGTAATACGATCAATATCAAATTACACACAAATGTTACGATTACACAAGACCACAACGTTTACTCCATAAGTTAAATTGTAGGGTTCTGTGCTGCTAGTATTGGAGTTTGGGTTACTTAGTTATCTCATAAACCAAAAACAAACAGTCGGATTGTCATAACACAATGTCAGAGCATATAATAAAAGTCATGATGACTGCAAGTCATGTTTTCAATCAGGTTCTATTTGCAAACAGAGTAGGTGCTAGTCAAGGAATTTGGATTAGCCATGTCTTCAAATTTTAATTGTACTTGACCCCTCCTGAGTCCTCTGTAGCTATGCCACTGGTTGGTATATGCACGAATACTACAAACAATACTATAGGTGGCATTGTAAATCAAAATAACAGTAACTGAAGCTGTGTCAACTATTAGCCTTTTGAAGAACCGCACTGCAACACACTGTAAATCCACAAATTTTCATACTCCTAAAATTTTAGTTATTTTCAACAGATTCCTGATTGTATAAAAATAACACAAACACTACAATCTATATACAGATGCACTTGAACCGCTGCTTGATTTGAGAGATACGTTTCCAGAACTAAATATTTTCTACTTAAAGGTGCAGGGTCACAGTCGGACATGCACCCTGCCTTCCTTTGAAAAGGGTGCATAGACTTAGACGCTCTGATTTGCACTGAAGGCAACTCTGACTGAAGTCTCTCCATAGCCTGAATTGGAACGATCAAGATGGTGCAGTATGAGGTTGTGTTAGACTGTGACTCTGGTAGCTAAATTCTAAGCTTTTTACATGTAGTTCTCGAAGTTTTTCTTCTAAAACATCAAACTGAGGTTGCTATACTGCAGTTTTTCGGTAAAATTTGACAAGCACCCTCAAACTTCGGGCTAGATTGGAATTCCTTACGCTCTGCACGTGAACAGCAGTCTCTTACCCTCGAGAAGCCGTACTCAAAAATGGCTTCCTACGCGTCTCTACGCAGGCAAAGTCTCTCACAAGATGTACGAAATGGTAAGTAGTGAACTTACTTACAAAGCCTAGTCAACAGCAAGATGATCTACGGTCCAGAAGCAGACCCAGAAACGTGGACTTTGTGTACAGCAAGATCAGCGAAAGGTGTGTGTTACCCTCGAGACTGCGCATGCTCTAGAATCTCCCCCCCCCCCCCCAATATCGTCTATTGTGTAAGTGTTCTCTCGTGGACCTCCCAGTCACCAAAATGTCGTCCAGGCACACCACCGTTCCTGGAATGCCTTGTAACAGACTGTCCATAATACACTGAAAGATGGAGGGTGCGACTGATACTCCAAACAGTAGTCTGTTACACCTAAATAACCCCAACTGCGTCCTGATCACAAAATACTCCTTGGATTGGTCTTCTAAGGCTACCTGCTGGTATGCCTGACTCAGGTCCAATTTTGTGAACCATTGTCCCCGACAAGCTGGCAAATATGTCCTCTATTCGTGGCAACGGGTAGCTATCACACTGCCCATTCCGTGAAGGTTACTGGCTCTATCGTACCCTCTTCTCGCAGCCTCTTCACCTCCGCCTCCTCCTTCACCTTGTATGCGTACCAAAGCGAACGAGGTTCGCAAAACCTCGGTGATGCATTTGGTTTCAGCAATAACACTGCCGAATTGCCCTTCAACAAACCCAACTTCTCTTTGAACAACTCTGGATACTGGAAAATCACTGCCAAGTGTGCCTTCCTCTCCTCTAGTGATGTCACAGAATTGACGTGGTCTGTTTGAAACAATTCGTCCCAACGTAGACGCAAAGCAGCCATCCAATTCCGCCCCAGCATACTAGAGCTATTCCCTCGCACAAATAGTAACAGAAGGATTCCCCTGAATGCCATATTGTACTTTGACATCTACTTCACCAATCACAGAAGTTGCTAACCTGAGTACGAGCAGAGATGGATGTGAGACCTGCGTAGTCCAGAGGCATTCTTCCTTGACCAAATCTTCTAAAACGTATGCTCACTAATCAAAGATACTGATGCTCCTGTGTCTATTTCCATTCGGAGTTGCTTATGGTTGATGGTTACTGACATAACAAGGGGTTCCGTTGGTTCATCTGGCCTACCACATGTACTGAATACAGCCTTTCACTATCAGAATCAGAGCCCCTGCTCTCTGTTGCTCATGCTTGTGGTGGCGAATCTGCCCTTACTTGGTGTGTAGGCTTGTCTTTGGCTTTTCCGGCAAACCCTAAACTCTTGCATGCCCTCGCTACATGGCCTTGCTTCTTACATTTCCAACACTCGGCTTTCTGAAAGCGGCATTAGCTGGGCAAGTGAGCTCCCTTGCAACGAAAACATTTTCAGTTTAGCATTTTCTACTACCTCTCCTTGCATTCGGTGAACCACGTCATCCGATTTCTGCAATGATGCAGTCAGGCTAGATCCCCGGATTTCCTCAGAATTCCTTTGCCTGTTTCCATAGTGCACTATGTTCATAGCATCGTCGAACTTAAAGTTCTCTTGTAGCAGACGTTTCTGAATACAAGAGTGATAACACACCACACACCAACCTGTCTCGTAGCCTATCAGAGAAGGTCTCTTCAAACTCGTAATCATGTGACAGCCGTCTCAACTCTGCTACGAACGCTTGAATCGACTCACTGTCTCGCCTGTTCCTGCTGTAAAATCAAAACCGCTGCAAAGTACTCGATGGTTTTGAGTTGAGATGGTCTTTCCCCTTGTCGATTATCGCTTGATACTCGACAGCGTTTGGCTTTTTGGGCGCCAATAGACTCCTGATCAACTTCTATGTTTTGCCCCACATACGCCCAGCAGCACTGCTCGCTGCTGGGTCGCGTCCTCAAAATTTTGTTTGCTGTGAAGTAGAACGCCAACCTTTCGACGTAATGTTCCCACTCGTCATTGTCGTCGTCAAAATGGCCTGCTTTGCCAATGAGAGTCGTCATGGCCTTGCCCTACACCCGTGAATACGCTTAGTCACCATTGAAGTAACTCTGCATCTTGCACTATACAAACCCGTGCTCCAGGTTGTCGCTAACTACTGCACAGACTCTGCCACGCCCCACGTGCTCTACTATACTACAGTATTACTATAGTATGCAGAAGTGGAATGCCCACAAACGGAAGTTTGTTATGCACATTAGCATGTCTGATAAAAACGCATCATTTCAACAGCAGACTGTACTAAAGTCTGTCCCAGCTAACTTCAACCTAGGAAGCCACTTGTGGGAAGGCATTTTGTAACTAGACTATGTCATAGTAAATTGAGGGCATTTAGTCCTACAGCCCACAGCAGAAATGCAGCTGTTTTTTTAAGTTCCGTAGCCCCAACAGTCCGATCTAAATTTTATTAGCTAAATCGCTAGTCTAGGACTAGAATAGGCTGTTTGTTTGTCTAGAGCCAAAACGAAGAATCCCTTCATAGAGAACGGGGGCGTCTCCAGTCGTCACCTAGTTGTCATGACAACCTACACTGCCATTGTCTAAACCAGCTTCTCACTTGCTAAAACAGGTTGCTTCGTACTTGATTATTCATTATTCTGCTAAAAATCGAAGCTTGAAGCCTTACATTTGTGCGAGTCAGGAGTTCTGTGTTTATTATCCAGGGCATGACAAAGTGTAACTCTGTGATTCTACTGCTGTTACAACTGCAGCTGCAACGTTAACTGCTACAGCAGCTACTACCAGAACTCATACTACTGAGTTTAGGCCAGAACAAGAGCACTGGCCATTCAGGTCAATAAATTTGCACAGCATGCGGTATAGTATACTGTACCATCCAACGTGTTAGAAGAACTATACGTCTCCACGAAGTCTAGAACTTCTAACTAAGAAAGAGATAGAGGAAGAACAAAAGAGAAACGTCGACAGTACCAATCCACACGAGCAAGCATTTCTTCAACTAGCCAAGTATGTAGAAGAAAAAGTGCTCTGTGACACATTTTCGGTTACGTCTTTGTCTGACTTATGCTTTCGATACTGCACCTATGTACGTGAAGAGGGAGTACATGCAGAAAATATCGGTCTGACAAACTGAGGGACCGATTGACTAACCATTTGGATCTCAACTCTGCTTCCATCGACCTAAGAAACAAAACGAGTTTAATACGTTTTTAATAGTGCAGTACCACCAGGCCCCTAGTTGAACGTTGCTTGCAGTTAGAAGCAGCAGCAGAATATCGGTCATCAGAAGAAGACATCTCGATTTAGGATATTGCAGATTCGGAGATTGGTAATCAAGACGCAATTGAAGAAGCATCGCAGGTGTTCGCAGCTGCTATGATTTTGCGAAGAGAACTGCTTTCTCTGAGAAATCAAATGCCTTTTCCTCCGGATCCTTCAAATGTCAGTGAACATGAAATCAACGTCCCAGATTGTGTGTACAACTTTCTTTGCTGGACAATTTGTGGCGATCAGTCGTGTGAAATTTAGATCTGAATGAACAAGTCAAGGGTGTGTCTACTGCAATAAGACGATGAATTCTGTCAATTGGTCAGGATTTAGTTTACTCTACGAGTCGGGGTAGAGTCAAAACGCCAAAGCACGTTGCACTTTCCACTAACCTTGAAGCATATCACCGGCAGTACAGGAGCTTTAAAAATTCTAAATCGATTTGGTCACCAAATCTCTGAGTCACAGCTTAGTGAATATGAAAGTGCCATGGCGTACAGACAGGTTCAACAAAAGGAAGTGCAGATGGCAACCGTTCCTTCGAACATAAAGTTGTTTGGCTTTACTGTATTTTGTTGAAACAATAATGATTTTCAAGAAGAAACTTCTCCAGTTGCTGGTACAACACACTGCACCAACGGTATCGTCATACAAAGGCAAGTTTCTACTGTTTCTCCAAACCTGGCAGCTGATGTGTCCTAGTCAAACAGACATCGGCGGTCATTCAATCCTCCTCTCGAGGCTCAAGTTGACTACAACGCTGGAAGGAGACAAGGGCCATTGCCCATTGATATCCCTGAAGGAGCAATAGACCTGCCACAAGAAGATCTGTCAGAGACAGCACTTACCGACTTTATGTGGATTCTTTCTCGTTTGCTAAATTCTGATAGTGCGAATTTTGGTCAGTTGAGCAACGAGCAACATATTCCTGGTTGGGCTGGCTTCAACTCTTTGCTGCGACGTGATGATGAAATTCGCCCAAGCGTTGTAGGTTATCTACCAATCATACCCGCATCACCTACACAGCTTTCTACAGTCTATCTTTTGCTTCAACGGTCAATTGCACTTGCGCATCAACTGCGGCAGACTTCTGTTGTTATTGTACTTGACCAAGCCATCTATTCAAAAGCACAGAAAATAATTTCGCAGCACCGGAATGAATTTTCAAGAGTTGTGTTGCAATTGGGTGGATTTCATATTTCACTGGCTTTTCTTGCTGTGATTGGAAAAAGATCCGCAGATGCAGGCTTAACCGACGTATTTGTAGAATCTGGTGTATTGGGAGTAAATGCAGTTAACGGAGTTATATCAGGTAAACACTACAATCGTGCTGTAAGAGCTCACAAGACCGTGATGGAAGCCATGTACTGCATATTATGGAAAGTATTCGAAGAATGGCTTCTAAAGCAGGCCAGTGCAAATGTATGCTTACGGAAAATTTACTGCCTGCTCTAGAGGCCGTTCGAAGTAACATGTCTCTTTACTGTTTCAATGGCTTGCAGAGACTACATGAGTTTAGACCTTTGTTTGATAGTTTTCGCTCATTTTGTGATTCATTGGAGTCGCCAGTTGCTAAATTGTGGCTGTCGTACACCGAAATGGTAGGTATTCTTCTTGATTATATTCGTTCAACTCGAACAGGTGATTGGAAGTTACACTTGCTGATTATATGAAAGATGATACCCTGGTTCTTAGCTTATGACAGAGTAAATTATAGCCGGTACCTGACGCTCTACTGGTGTGAAATGACTGTTTTACCTAAGACTCATCTAGATGCCCATGAGGAATTTCTTGAAGGCGAATTTTGTGTGCAACGCAGTAACTGGGCATTTAGGCAAATTGCAGTAGACCAAGCAACTGAACAAACTATTAATCGTGACTCGAAGACCAAGGGCGGCATTATAGGTTTTAGTCAAAAACCCGGAGCCGTCCAGAAATGGATTGTTAACGCTCATCAGCATGCTGAGATCTCCCGAAACTGTTTGGACATGACAGGACTGTGCGAGAACACAAAGAGATTACACAAGGATTGTGGAGCAAACCACATCAAGAAAGATGAAGCTTCTGTACAGGCTGTTCTTGAATCAATCAAAACAGAAAGCAATCCATTTGCAGTATAAGACATCACTAATCTTTTTAGTATTTCGTTTAGTGTCGTTGTCACAGATGACATAGCAACAGATATACTAAATGCTTACACCATCGGAGAAAAACGCTTTGTTCAGTTTGTTAACAAAAGACTGAAGTCCACAAAAGTTAGCTTTTACGATCCTCTTCCCAAACTAAAGTTTAAGACATTCTCGGCACAGGTAAAGACAAAATCTGTAAAAGTGAAAGAACAAGAAGTAATCGTGCGTGCTGATCGAAACCTATTTGCTAGGTTACTAATTGTAGCACAGACTAGATCTTTAAATATGCGTGATGTTCTTTGCTACAAACTAGGTTCTGTCCCTTGGTCTCTAGTGTCAGTGGATGGAAGCTTGGCAAAAATTGCAAAGTCAAAACTACTCGATCTGTTAGAGAAAGACATTCCTCCTGCTGAAAATGTGCCTGGCAATGTTGCGTGGATGATTGATGCCATGCCATTGCTGCAAAGTTTAGGTACAATCCCAGCTACAGTTGCAGATCTTGCCATGAAGGCATTTGATGTAGCTACAGCAGCTTTCTTGTCTGGTTCTGTCCGGATCGATTTTGTGGCCGACAGATACCCTACTCATAGCATCAAACGTTCCAAACGAAACCAGAGAGCAAAACATGGAATCGTAAAAATTAACATAGCTAATCGATTGCAGAAGTGTCCATCACAGTGGAAGAAGTACCTACCGCTTTACAGTAACAAGACAAAGCTCTCAGAGTTTCTCTTGCAAGAATGGATCAGACCAGAATATGCTGAACGTCTTCATCATCGCCTATTCTACGTGACTCACGATGCCAAATGCACCCTACTAACAAGCAGTGATGGAGTTGCAGTTACTGCCCAATGTGTAGCAGATCTGGAATGTTGTCATGAAGAAGCTGACACTTGTTTGCTACTTCATGCAGCACATGCGGCTACGATGGGTTTCGAGAGTGTAGTGATACGATCACCAGATACGGACGTTGCCATTCTGGCTTGCTCTTTGTGTCCTGGCATCCCCGCTCGCTTATTTTTTCGAACAGGGACTAAAACGCGCTCACGGTTTGTTGACATTCAAGCTGTGAGAAATTCAGTTAGTGAAAACGTTTGCGACGCACTTCTAAGATTACCCGCTCTACCTGGCTGTGATACTACATCTGCTTTCAAAAGGCGAGGGAAAGACTGGTTTACAATTGCTGCAATCGAATTCGCAATTATGTGATGGTATTCAACGACTTGGTGGTACATCTAATGTTTCTGATGATTTGTTTACTGTATGCAAAACGTTTGTTTGCCAGTTGTATGGATCAAAGACGAATTCCAGTAATGACTGCAGATACAAGCTGTTCTCTGTAAAGGGTGCACAAGGCGACAATCTTCCCCCAACCCAGGACGCACTACAGATACACGTGCAGAGAGCTAACTATCAAGCCGCAGTTTGGGTAAGAGCTCTTCAAGCCAAACCGGTTGTACCCTCTCCTTGTGACTATGGGTGGGAAATTGCGAATGATCAATTAACAATAAAATGGATGACACGGAAACCAGCTCCTGATGACCTACTGGTTTTAGTCAATTGCCGTTGTCATACCGAATGTAGTCCACGTCGATGTTCTTGTGTACGTGAAGGGATGCCTTGTACAATGCTTGTGGTTGTGAAGACTGTGACAACCAAACCGCTTCATGTAGACGTGAAACAGACAGCGAAGGGAGTGATGATGAAGCAGAGTTCTAGAGCAGCCGACTTACCTTTAGCTAGTTGTTAATTTGCTTCACATTTGCTGCACACATAATAATAATATAGACTAGAAAGACACATTTAGATTATTTTTCTTTATTTTGACAAAGTTAAAATACTATATAGTTAGACTACTAACTTGATTAGATAAGATGAATTAGATAAGATTGGCATTTTGAGTAATAAACCTTGGTTGCTATGGCAATGCAGAGTATCTTTGGTTCTACTACTTTGGACACTTTTCAGACTAGCTAATGTTAAATTTGCACTCTTCTATGTTGTTTGTCGAGATATCAATAATAAAATTTAGATCGGACCATTGGGGCGACGGACTTTTGAAAACTGACCGTGGGCCGTAGGACTAGTTATCAACAAACAGTTTAACATGCCAATAGCATGACTGCATTCTTAGAGACTATATGGATGTAGAAACCACTACCAGCATTGACTACATGACACACTGATAATCTAAAGTCAAAGAATTAACGAGGTTTATCTCTGTAGAGAAAGGTTTCCCAAAGCTATTGACTCGTTTAGACTATTATGAGTAACATTACCAGCTAGGTTTACAGTAGTTACCCCTCAGATAGCTAAACGTTTCAAGGTGCTAATCATGTTCAAAATGATGTTGGTAGCAGCACATTGCTGCAACTTTCCTACCGGGAGTTATTGCAATTTTTCTGGTGTTGAAGTTATCTGGGACGGACTCTATTTTGTAGACTTCTAGTAGTCTCGCATGGCCAGACCCTTCCCCGCTACGCGAGACTAAAAATAATAATGAGTGCTCATTACATTCCCACCTGTGCGAGCGAGCACGTACTATACAGCTGCAGAGTGAAATTTTAAAAGAATGTCTAGAATACGTTGTTCTATACACTAGCTGTATTTAGTAAAAGAGGGCTGCTGCTAGATACCGTAGTAACTTGCAGACGCATTGATTCAGGCAGCATTTACATAGTCAAAGCAGCAAAAAGCCAAACACGACTGTTGCATATACTTTATGCATGCGCATGCATGTGCCTATCTATGTACATTTGGATACTGAGGAAAATTTGGACGATACATGTTGCCTTGCGGTGGCGTCTCGTTTTCTTTTAGTAATAGTTACAAAGGCTCGACAATGAGATTTCATTGCGATCCATGTGTAAAGTAATAAACACACCTATCTAGATAATACTCACTCACGTATACAGCTCACAACTGTCGAAAGCTGCCACAGAACTGATAACGCTCTAGATAATTAATGTGTGAAGTACCATGAGTCTAGCCTTGATCAATATTTCACTCAGTTAGATTTAGGCGTCCTCCTAATGTGTGAAGTACTATGAGTCTAACCGTGATCAATATTTCACTCAGTAGATTTAGATGTTGCACGGGTAGATTAGCTACGTACATAGTGCTGAATGCACTGGATGGACAGCAAATCAGTTTTGTTCAAAACAGCTTCATACAATTAATAAACACTTTACTGTTGTAAGTGACTTGTTTTCTTCAAATTTTTTGAACTGTGTACTTGCACGCTTTCTTCAGTCAATGGTGTCTAGCGATGACGTCACATAAAGTGTCAAGCTAACGGAGAAGCGCCTAACCAACAGTGTAGACGTGTAAACTGTTTCTTCAATTCGCTCATGCAGTGGGTATACGTAATTAGGAGTGGTGCGCAACGCACAATAAAACGTGCATGCTTAACAGTAAGTGAGCAATGTTTCCATGGCAATGTTAGCAGTTGCTAACTTTCATTACATGTATTAGCTAATTATTATTAGCTAAGAACAGCATTAACTGTCACAGAAACAGTTATTACAACAACTCAGACACTATATAAGTTAATTAAAATGTTGCTTATGCCTAATTCAATCTTGTTGCCATAGCAATAATCATAGTGACGTCACATAACGTGAAGTGTCAATTGTTTACACCCATCGAGGAAAACAAACAATTATTCAAAATGATCAATTTGTAACAGCTGTCCCCTGGGTGTAGGGGTGGTGAAACGCAGTCACATAAGTGAGCATAGTTTCCATAGAAACATCTCTAGTGATGACGTCACATGACGTAAACTATTGTATGTTTACTTTCTTCAAAACTAGCAAAGAACAATTCAAATTTATCAATTCCTAAACGATTCCCCCAGGGTAGGGGTGGTGGCGCATGGACGGACGGACACTCAGAGTACACCTTTGACGCATTAGAGAGAACTCGCTCGCTTCGCTCGCTCGCAAATCACCTAGGGCTACTACGCATGCGTAACTACTGAACTACGCTCTAGTAACCACGGTCGCAAGTTTAGTTCCATAGCTACGCTCTGACTACGCTATAACTACGCGATAACCGCGGCTAGTGTTCCACTGTAGTTTAGTTACTAGACCCTCGTTGGATATCTACGCTCTAGCCAGCAGTGTAAACACGGCCAAACAGACAAAACGTCTAACGAATTTGTGTTGTCGCTGTTTGACCACCTTCGACATATACGGTAAATCGTACGTTTGGAATGGTTTAGCTACATGAAAATCAGTCAGTCTGCCTACTTTGTCATTCACATTCGAATCACAATCCTACCAATGTACTCCGGCACTGTCTTGTACTCTTTTCCTGTAATTTGTTCCACTCGACATCCAACGCCTCCTCCGTGTCTTTTCGTTATCCCATAACCATCCCATGTTTCTCTTTCCGGGGGTCTGTACTGATAAACGGCTTCAGGCCACGTCACCCTGGCATACCGCTCTCTACGGTCGTCACTGTCGCTCTCTCCGGATCTGGTTTTCGTGCCCAATGATACGTCTGACATGACACAAGAATTAATCAATGTCTGTCTCAAAACAATGGTAGAATAGCGCCACGACTTGCACCAATCACCGTAAGCTACATCAAAAGAAACGAATTACCCGGATAGTGTTGTTGACACGTCTAGACACGACTTGACTTGTTGCTACTAGCAGCTATTGTGTACTCAAACGCACGTTAGAGAGTCCATGGTGCCAAATACCGATACTCTACATGTCTACTGTACTGTACAGTCAGGGCTTATATTTTTGTGTCAGACTTAGGCTTAGCCTGCCTGGTAGACAGCTATCCACTTATGAAAAGACCATCATATCATACACTGTATACTAAAACTTAACTTAATCAATTAGAAAGTGTAGTAGATTAGAGAGACAGGTTGCATCGTAACATAATCCGGGGTAAAGCTGTGTTCCCGGATGCTGTAGATTAGTCGCGCGAGCACTAGAAATATATGTTGAGTTGTGTTCACTACATTGGCGACGAGGATGGACGAAGCCACAGCGAGTGGAATAGCAACAGCCACACCAATGCCTGTGGCAGCGTTCGGCAGGCTAGACGCCTTTGATGCGGAGTCCAACGAGTGGCTGCAGTACGAGGAACGAATGTTGTGCTATTTCGAAGCCAACGGCATCACGGATGAGTCCAAAATGAAGGCAATTTTTCTGTCAGCAGTCGCTGCACGCATGTACCAGTTACTGCGCAACTTGACGACTCCCGCCAAACCGAGAGAAAGGTCTTTCACAGATCTGAGGGAAGCTCTGTACAACCACTCTGTACAACCCCAAGCCTTCGGTCATGGTACAGAGACTGTGATTCAATTCGAGAGTCCGACATACGGGTGAGTCAGTTGCAGAGTTTGTGTCCGCGTTGCGCGCGTTATCCGAGTTTTGCGAGTATGGAGAGACACTGAACGAGATGCTCCGCGATCGTTTAGTTTGTGGTATTGACGATGAGCGCACACAGCGGCGGTTAGCAGAAAAGGAGTTGTTGTTTGCGCGGGCTTTGGAAATAGCGCGCGCTACAGAAGCGGCGAATAAAGAATGCGCGGGAGATAATGGCGTCCAAAGCTGTTGACACCACAGAAGAAGCGGAGCGTGCAGCGGCTGTACACTGAATGCAACCGCAAATGCCCAAAACCTGTTATCGTTGTGGACGGTCAGGACACTCCTACTGAATGCAGGTTCAAAGAAGCCAAATGTTTTGCATGCAAGAAAGTGGGACACCTCAGTCAAGTCTGTAGATCAAAAGGGCAAGGCAAGAAAGCCAGTCGGATTATGAAAACACAGCCAAAACTGCAAACCACACATCAGGTGGAACAGGCAGAGGATGACGAAGAAGAATCTTTAGAGCTGAAACACATATACCCTGTAAGCAAACCTAAAGCGGTTCCCGTGACGACACAAGTGAAAATAAATGGGAGATGCTTGACAATGGAGATTGACACAGGAGCAGCAGTGACAGTAATAGTGCCACAACGTACAAGACAATGTGGGGGCCATCTCTTCCACTTCTTAGAGAGAGTACCACCATACTGAGAGCATATTGGGGCAGAGTAATTAAAGAGTTGGGGACTCCCAAGGCCAAGGTACAAGGGGCAGACAGAGCCCCTCCTAAAGAATTGGAGTTATACGTGGTGGAAGGAAACAGACCCAGTTTGCTGGGTAGCGCTTGGTTACGACACATACAGGTGGATTGGAAGGCACTGTTCAGTCTAAGCAGACGCAGTAGCCTAAGGGAGCTGTTAGAAGAGAACAGAGAGGTTTTTCAGAATGACCTTGGAGAGCTGAAAGGTATCCAAGCCACACTCAACACAAAGTCACAAGCAACACCACGTTTTCATAAGGCACGAAAGGTGCCATATACACTGAGAGAAAGTGGAAGAAGAGCGGTTCAGGCTTCAAGCAGCAGGTATTATTAGCCCAGTGAAATTTTTAGATTGGGCCATACCAATCGTTCCAGTGGTGAAGTCCAATGGAACAGTAAGGATTTGTGGAGATTACAAGACGACAGTAAATCCCATATTGGAAGTTGACCGACACCCATTGCCGGACATAGATGACTTGCTGTCACAGTTAGCAGGAGGGGTAGCATTCTCAAAACTAGACCTGAGCCGAGCATACCACCAGTTACGTCTGGAGGAACAGTCCCAAGAGCTGACAACTATTAACACACATAAAGAACTGTTTCAGTACCACCGGTTACTGTTTGGAATAGCCTCGGCTCCAGCCATATTTCAGAGGATCATGGAAGGCTTGTTAAAAGACATGTCGGGCGTCATGGTATACCTTGATGATATCTTGATAACGTGGAAGAGTCAGACTGAGCACATGGATAACTTGAGAGAAGTTTTGAAGAGACTGAGAGAAACTGGGTTGAGATTACAACAAGACAAGTGTCAGTTCATGAAGGATTCTGTGGTGTATCTAGGACATCAAATCAACAAAGATGGATTACACCCCACGGAGGAAAAGGTGAGGGCCATTCAAGATGCACCAATACCACGAGGAATATCAGAGTTGAAGGCATACCTTGAAATGCTGACATACTACAGTAGGTTCCTTCCAGGTCGAGCGACAGTGTTGGCACCACTGCATGCCCTTTTACAGAAGGGAGCAACATGGAAATGGTCAGAGGATGAAGACAAGGCTTTCCAGGAATTGAAAAGGTTGTTGACATCTTCTCAGGTACTGGTACACTACAATACCAAGTTACCACTGTTGCTGGCATGTGATGCCTCACCTTTTGGACTAGGGGTCGTTTTGTCACACAGGCTTGAAAATGGGAATGAACATCCCATTGCCTTTGCATCGAGATCGCTGTCGCCAGCTGAAAAATTATTCACACTCGTGTTTGGAATTTCAAAACTCCACCGTTATATCTATGGCCGACACTTTGAACTTTTGTCTGATCACCAACCACTGAAGGGACTGCTTGGCGAAGGACGAAGCGTTCCAGTGACGGCTTTGGCACGAATTCAACGGTGGGCACTACTATTGTCGGGATATCAGTATACCTTTCGCTACAAAGCAGGGAAGAGGCACAACAATGCTGACGCACTAAGCTGAGTGCTCCTAACCGGATCTACCACACCATACATGCCAGCCGGAGGCAATGCTTCTCGTTTTGGAACAGTTGGAGAAACTTCCAGTCACAGCTACACAGATTGCATGGTGGACCACCAGCAACCCAGTACTGTCTCAAGTGCGAACATGGGTTAGAGAAGGCTGGCCACGAAAAGTAGCAGAAGATGTACGTCCATACAAGATGAGGAGTAACGAACTGTCTGTGGAGGCTGACTGTAGTTTGGGGAACCAGAGTTGTGATACCGCCTGCAGGCCGCAGACGGATCTTGACAGAGCTTCACGAGGCCCATCCAGGAACTGCTAGGATGAAAGGATTGGCAAAGGGTGTGGTCTGGTGGCCAAGCATTGATGCAGAGGTGGAACAGCTGGTCATGAAATGTGAAATATGCCAAATGAACCGCCCAAACCCTGCTTCAGCGCCATTACACCCATGGGAGTGGCCAAAAAACCATGGTCGAGAGTACACGTGGACTATGCAGGACTGTTTCTTGGGTCGATGTTCCTAGTAGTAGTGGATGCACATTCAAAGTGGATGGAGGTTTACAACACAGGGCAGGCATCTACAGGGTCGGTGACAGTAGGTAAACTGCGACAAGCTTTTGTTCAACACGGACTCCCAGACGCAGTAGTCTACTCGGATAACGGGGCTGTGTTTTACCAGCAGAGTGTTTTCAGAGTTCATGAGGCAGAATGGCATCCAACATATCAAGGCTGCACCATATCACCCAGCGTCCAATGGTCTGGCAGAACGTGCCGTCCAGACATTCAAGGCTGGAGTGAAGAAAACGATAGTGGGTACTTTGGAAGATCGGATTAGTCGTTTTTTGTTTGCATACCGAACAACACCACACACCACTACGGGAGTATCTCCAGCCGAACTCTTGATGGGACGGAGACTCAAGACTCGCCTGGACTTGGTCAAGCCAGGATTAGAGGAACGGGTGATAGACAGGCAGGCCAGGCAAAAGGAAGGCCATGATCAAACGGTGTGGGACAGAGTTTATAAGCAGGAGACACCATTTATGCTCGGAATCATAACAAGGGAGCCACCTGGATTCCTGCCAAAATAGTGGAGGCGACTGGGCCATTGTCATTTAGATGTCAATTGGCAGACCAAAGGATAGTATGTAAGCACCAGGATCAAATCCGGCACAGAGAACCACCAACTGCTGAGCAAAACAAGAGGCCAAAGTAGGAACCCGTGAGCAAGGAACTAGATCAGAGAAACAGGATGTAGAAGCACCACCACCTCTAGATTTCGATATACAACCACAACCGGAAACCATTCAACCAGATGATCAACCAACCGGAACAACAGCTGGGGAAGTACAACTTCGACGATCAAACAGAGTGATCAGACCGCCCGACAGACTGCACTTGTAGTGAGTAGTGACTATAGTTGGGGAAGGAATGTAGTAGATTAGAGAGACAGGTTGCATAGTAACATAATCCGGGGTAGAGCTGTGTTCCCAGATGCTGTAGATTAGTGGCGCGAGCACTAGAAATGTATGTTGAGTTGTGTTCAATACAGAAAGGTTTGTGTAATTCGATCAAGTTTGCCATTGTCAGAACTAGTCTGAAATTGTTTGCGATCTATGTCGCACACAGGAGCAAACAATTTATACGGGACGGGAACCCAACATTTGCAACGCATATCCCGTATGTGACAATCTTTGAATTTGCTATTAAAAAACAAAATTGTGCCATTGCATATTCAACTGCTAAATATTAGGAATTATACTCGTGCAACGTGCGATATGATACCAGGGCCCGATCCAGAAAGGGGTTCAGGGGGTTTAACCCCCCTTTTCCAATAACCGTGGTTCAATAATTTCATATAATTTTATTAGAAAAGAGAAAATTAGTAATGCTATAAATAACTGCTAACGGTGAACCCCCTCTTTCAAAAATTCCTGGATCTGGCGCTGGATACCATGGCATAGAGTTTGAGACGCAAGTCATCTCTGTCGATAAACTCACTAGATGACTTCCTTTCGTCAAATTGTTGGTCTAATTAATCTTGTCTACTCTCGCAGACAACGAAGAAGACGGATGACGGGACCTAGTCTCAGTCACCTGATCTCGAGTGATTTTCTCTCTTCAGACGCAGAGCTGAGGCGTTCTTTTTGACTTATGCTATGCAGTACGACACCACTTATCCGACACTCAGTTATCCGACAGCACAGATTATCCGACGGTGCACGGCTTGTCTGACTGCGAGGCTGTGCGCACGCTAAGACATACGATTCCTGTGCGTACAGTGCTGTATCCGTGATCCACGTGTCGTCAAATTAAATGTGAAGCTCTAGAAACGGTTCTTCAGTACTTGGAAAAACAACCTGAAGTTTCAGTAAGCACAATGGTCCTACTGAATGGGCTGCTGCTGAAAACTACAGCAAGAAGAGCGAAAGCATTGATCCAGACTACGATTAGTTGTTACTTTAGGTCTTGACAGTTCCTATTAGTGTATGGCGCGTGATACGTGCCAAAAGAAGAATAATCGTGCATCAGGGGTAGAGGGTTTGTGCATCAGGGGCAGAGGGTTTGTGCATCAGGGGTAGAGGGTTTGTGCATCAGGGGTTTGTGCATCAGGGGTAGGATTTTGCGCATCAGGAGTAGTGGTTTTGTGCATCAGGGGTAGGGGCTTTGTGCATCAGGGGTAGGGGTTTTGTGCATCAGGGGTAGGGGTTTTGTGCATCGGGGATAGGGGTTTTGTGCATCAGGGCTAGGGGTTTTGTGCATCAGGGGTAGGGGCTTGTGCATCGAGGGTAGGGGTTTTGTGCATCAGGGGTTTTGTGCATTGGGGGTAGGGGCTTTGTGCATCAGGGGTAGGTCACTGTACACACAACAATCTGTCTGTGCATCTTTTATTCTGGATCCTTCGTGCAAACGGGATTCGAAAGCTTTCTTGCAAATGGGATCCGAGCCGCGTGCTGATACCGACAGCTTCAACCTCTTCATCGATAACAATGCAACGTCTCTACACTTACTCTAGCAGTTGTGCGGTCGCGCTCTTTACAGCGACGCGGAGGTCGCCATTTGCATAATGTTTTCACTGTGCCAAATGCACCGAAACATGTCACAGATCGCTTTCCAGCTATTTTTTGCAGACTCTAGAAAATAAAATAAGACAACAGAACAAGTTTTGGAGTCGCTGCGTTGTTTCCTCGCTTTACTACAAAAGGATCTCGTTTGCACGAAATTTCTTTAATTAAACGTTTGCACGATCTATTTGTCATTTTTAAAATTTTATTTTTCTATTTTGATTTCAGAGTTTGCGCTCTCGTGTTGTTTTGCTGTTGTTTTGCACTCGTAGCTTCTCGATGCAGACTCGACCTCGTTGACTACATCCAAATGCACTGCTTGGGTACAGAGGGTCAGCGAGTGTTAGCCACCCTGGACGTCCCACAACAGCAACCAACAAACGACGAGCAACAGCCTGCTGAAGCACAACAGTATCAGCGCATTGTGAGCGAACTCACAGCACACTTCGGTACACAGGCAACCGTGATCACTGAGCGACATCGATTCCGTCAGCGTTCACAGGCCGCAGGGGAAACCATTAATTAAGCAATACGCCTCCGCCCTCCGCCAGTTAGCAGCGAGGTATCAATTTGGCGTTCTTCATTATCAAATGATTCGCGATCAACTTATCAAAAAGACAACGTCTTCGGCAATTAGGGAACGACTTCTCCTCGAAAAGGACGATTTGTCATACACGAAATCACTGGAAATCGCCTGCCAAGTGGAATCCAGCAAAGCAGGAAGCCATGCAGATGGGCGGGACCTCATCCGCATCTGCACAACCCACAACAAGTGACCTACAGAGAGTAGCACGAAAACCAAAGCAGCCCAAACAGACGCCTCGATTACCGCGATATGGTCGATCTGCATCACAATCTTCAACTCAACCGGCCGAATCGTCTCCGTATTGCGGAAATTGCGGTATGTCAGGCCACAAATCTGGGAGTTCATCTTGTCCTGCTAAAGGAAAAGAATGCTTTCGATGCCACAAGTTGAACCATTTTGGCCGATGCTGTCGATCTTCCAAGAATTTTCCGGATCATCCAAAGTCAGATCCATTATCAATAAGATATCCACCTGTCAACAAACAGGTTTCAAACTGTGCTCCCTTGTTGTGGCTGGTCATAACCTCAGTTTCATTGTTGACCTTGGAGCCAAAGTGTCAATCATTAATCAAGAAACCTGGCGTCAACTGTTTCGCAACTATAAGTTTCTAACCACTTCAACTCAGCTTACGGATATGATGGGAAACCAATCAAGGCACTGGGTACAGTTTCATTGTCTGTACAGCATGAAGATCAGCCAGCCAGTCAATTTCAGTTTTTTGTGACAACGAAGGGATCCAATTTGATGGGCGTCGATCTTTTCGATCACTTGGGATTCTCGATTGCTACACAACACCAAGTTCCAGTGTTAGCCTGGGGTGTAGCTGAAATCACCAGACGTTGGCCGTCTGTTTTTCTTGATCATGACTTCGAGAGCTAGATGGATACGCTCACGAGCCTAGGATGGACCCGATGATTCCTCCAGTTATTCAGCGTTGCCGTCGCTTGCCACTGGCACTACGAGATGAAGTGTCAGCTGAGCTGAAACGTCTTCAAGCACAAGGAATCATTGAACCCATTGACTCATCTCCGTGGATCTCTAATCTGGTTGTTGTCAGAAAGAAGACTGGAAGTATCCGACTTTGTGTGGATCTCAGGGAGGTCAACAAGGCAGTCATTCCTGACAAGTATCCATTGTCAGCAGCAAGGTGTTCAGCAAATTGGACTTATCTCAAGGTTATTTGCAAATACCACTGACAGAGAAAGGAAGAAATGTTACTGCGTTCGTCAGTCATGATGGCATTTTCCGGTTCAAACGAATGCCTTTCGGACTCTCTTCTGCTCCCAGTGCATTTCAGAAGATAATGGTGTCAACTATTGCCACAAAGGTGTCTCTGTCTACATGGATGACATCGTTGTTCATGGGCTACCCAAGAAGAACATGATAGACGATTGTCTGCTGTCTTGGATTTCCTGCAAGAACACAACGTGACTCTTAATAACACGAAGTGTGTGTTTGGAAGCAACGAAGTTCAATTCCTGGGGTTTCGGGTTTCCGGTAATGGCATTCAGCCCATTCAGTCCAATGTAGATTCAATTTCTACCATTCCAGCTCCAACAACAGTCAAACAACTGATGTCTTTTCTTGGAATGGCAAACTATTACCTCAAATTCATACCCCAGTATGCAACTATAACGGCACCAATGAGAAATCTACTAAAGAAAGATTCTATTTGGAACTGGACAGAACAATGCCAAGCAGCATTTGAAAAAGTAAAGGCATCACTCACTACTTCTCCTGTGTTGTCGCATTTTTCATCTTTGACATCGACATTCGTGACGTGTGATGCATCCTCAACTGCTCTTGTTGCAGTGTTATCACAGGAAGTTGATGGTCAGGAGAAGCCAATTGCTTATGCTTCACCTCTTATAGGCCTGGAAACCAGAACCAGGTAGCGGATTGTTTGTCGAGGACACCCAAAATTTTGTCTGGTTTAGCCTCCACATCACAGGAGCCAGTGCAGCTACTGACAGCACCTTTTGATAACATCATCACCTTGGATGAACTCCGTCGTGCATCAGGAAATGATGATCTGTTATGTCAAGTCTGCAGATTTACCATCAACGGATGGCCACATACAATCGAGGATAGTCTATTATGGCCGTTCTATCAGATCAGAGACGAGCTTTCAGTCTGGAATGACAGCTGCTTAGCCAGAGGAGAACGTGTGGTCATACCTGCATCTCTGCAGCAGAAGGTCTTATCTATGTCTCACGAAGGCCATTCAGGCATGGTCAAAACCAAGCAGAAGTGTCGTAACTCAGTGTGGTGGCCGGGCATCGATAAGCAGATGGAAGACCATGTTTGAAGCTGTGAAGCTTGCATTCAGAGTGGAAAGTCCATCAAACCCACAAAATCACTTCTGAACCCAGTGAAGTGGCCAAAACAACCATGGCAGAAGCTACAGATTGATATAGTTGGTGAGATTCATGGTGCTCCCTCCACTCACAAGTACATCATCGTTGTCCATGATCTGCATTCTAAGTGGCCTGAAATACATCCATGCAGTCATGTCAGCTCTCAGAGGGTCATCTCCTTCCTATGTGATCTTTCACAAGGTGGGGTCTCCCGGAGGTTATAATTTCGGACAATGGTCCTCAATCCCGATCACACGAATTTACATTTTTTCTGGCCAACAAAGGGATCAAGCATTCCACAACAGCATTCTATCATCCGCAATCTAATGGAGGAGTTGAGCGATTCAACCAAACGCTAAAGCAGGGTCTACGTACAAACAGAGCACAAGGTCTCACTTTTCATCAGGCTCTCCAAGAAACCCTTCTGAATTATCGATTTTCACGTCATTGTACAACGGGTTACGCTCCATCTCAGCTTATGATTCGACGGCAGTTTCGACTACCTCTTAGCATCTTACAACCTCCATTCCAAGTCGTCAGTCACTTCAGATGTGCCCAGCACCGACCAGCTAGCCCAGGACATCAAAAGCCAACAAGCAAAGATGAAGGCATACTTCGATCACAAGCACCCAGTGCAAATTCCAAAGTTGCAACCGGGTCAGCTTGTAAGAATAAAATAATCCAATCAGACGGCATAAGAGGGCACCAGCATACTCTAACCCACTCGCCATCAAGAAGCAAGTCTCCCCAACCTCGTTCCGGTTATCAGATGGTTCTCTCTGGAACGCCAACCTCCTCATTGAAGCTGCAACGGTTACTCCATCTCCTCAGTCTGAACCACTTGATCGTTCGAGTCGCGTTCCTGCTGAATCTCGCGCAGTCTCTCACGAAGCACGGCCTCACGTTCGACGAAGCAACCGTCCTACCTCCAGGCCCACTGCTCACTCTGATTTTCACGTGGACTACAATACATGACTTTTCAGTGTTGTATTACAGTACATGTTCCTGTTGTGTTGCATTAGCTTACAAAAGGGGAGGGAAAACGTCGTGTACGCATGCGTCTACTTGGTATATGATTAGCAGAGACATATAATATAGTCAGTCTTCTTGTACCGTACTTGGCGTCCGTTTCCGGGTATCCCCAACACCACAAGCTACAATAGCATAAAGTGCACAAGTGTTATTTGAAATAGTGCACTGTTAATTAATTGGTTTTTAGACTAGACAGATTTTTCGTTGAATTAGATAGACTATAAATAAAGATTGGATGAACAACTAATGTTTTTGCAACGTTACTGTTAATGTAATTTCAATAATTGTTGTAAATGAACCTTTGATGTGAGAAATTGACGAAGAAGCATGCACCAGACAGCCTATAGTCACGTGACGCGCGAGCGCTGCACGGAGGAGCGAGACGAACGCGCACATTGATCGCGAATTTAGAGTCGCTGTGAACAGAATGGTCGCCGTGAACAGAATAGTCCACACTCTAGTGGACTATCCTGCTAACTTGGAACTTTTCTGTTCACGTGAGAAATAGTCAACCGTGAACAGAATACGTTAGGTTAATCAATTGTAGTAGCTTTGAACAGACTAGTTGCTGTGAACAGAACAGTTGCTAGAACAGTCGCTGTAAACAGCTAGAACAGTCCCCCGTCAACAGAATACGTGTAGTCGCTGTGAACAGAATAGTCGCCGTGAACAGGATAGTCAAGTCGCCTGTGAACAAGATATGGTCGCCGTGATAGTCGCCTGTAAACAAGATAGTCGTCGTGAACAAAATAGTCGCCTGTGAACAGAATAGTCCTCGCTATAGCAGGGACTATCTTGTTCACCGGGGACTATTCTGTTCACGTGAACAAGATAGTCGCTGGGGAACAGAATAGTCGCCGTAAACAGAATAGTCCACGCTATAGCGGGGACTAACTTGTTCACCGGAGACTATCTTGTTCATGTAAACAGGATAGTCGCCTGTGAACAGGATAGTCGCCATGATCACTTGTGTAGAGTTTCTTGCATCCGGGGGTTGTGTTGTTTTGACTGAATTCCGGTTGTGTTATTCCAGTGAATGTTGAGTTAGCCTAGAGAGCGTATTGTAACGTCTAGCAGATCTATTGAAGAGTGATCCTAAAGTCCGTTCAAAGAATGGAGAGCCCGTGGGAAATGTGGTTAATAGATAAGACAATTAGGGCGGACGCAAAAATATTGCTAGCATCCTGTATTGTAATACTAACAATCGTTTAACAAGCGATTAGAGCAATGGTTGATACCCAGCCCTCGCTGCCTACTATCTACTTTAGTACGTCTGGGTCTGTCCTGTACGCTATAGTTCAACAATTTTCTGTCATTCGCCTCCTCGTCGCCCATATGGCTGCTTCAGACGTTCCTGAAAGTTCAACATCATCACGGTCAGCTGACCTACAACTGCTGTCTGATCATTCATCTGGTAGTAAATTTCCTGCTACTCAACAACAAAAGAGAAAGAGACAACCACAAACAGCTTTCAGAAGCTCACACAAAGGTATGATAGCGAGCGTGAAAGAGTTCTTTGAACGTGAGAAGACCACAGGAGCGCCATTCTCTTTGGCAACGTAATCAAGCGAACTGCAGAAATTCTGCAAGTGTTACCTGCGTCTGTGAAGCGAGTTGAAAGTGAAATGAGATCACAAGGGATCACAATTGCAGCGAGACACGATTACATGAGAAAAATACAAACTTTCCGTTCCGACAATAGAACGATAGTCTACCTGGATGAAACCTGGTTGAACGCCCATCATACCCATGAACGTTGCTGGCTAGACTATGATGGCAGAGGAGGTATCCGAGTACCATCAGGAAAAGGTGGTAGGCTCATCGTTCTCCACGCTGGCAGTGAGCATGGCTGGATTCCCAACGCAGCTCTCATTTCAGGGGTAAGAAGGGAAGCGGGGATTACCACGATGAAATAAATACCAAGCATTTTATGGAATGGTACCAAAAACAGCTGTTGCCTCACTGTCCGCCCACGTCAGTCATTGTCCTTGACAACGCCAAGTACTACAATGGTGTTGTTGAGAAAGTGCCCACCAAGAGCAGCGCGAAAAAGGATATAATAGCGTACCTGGACAAGCACAGTATTACCTACGATAAGCAACGCCTGAAATCTGAGTTGTTCATGCTACTAAAGGCACCCAACCCACAAACGAAATACCTCACTGACGTTCTTTCCAATGATGCAGGTCATGATGTCCTCAGACTTCCGGTGGGCCATTGTGAACTGAATCCTATAGAACTGGTATGGGCGCAAGTCAAAGGATACGCTTCAGACCACAACAAGGATTTTACAATGAGAGCCATCGAACAACTGGCCAGAGAAGGCGTTGAAAACGTGACGGCGGCCAAATGGAAGAAGTGTGTCAACCACGTTATCCAGAAAGTAGAAAACCACTACAGAACATCAGATGGCGTGGTAGAACAAGCAGTAGAAAGTCTAGTTATAGAAGTAGGTGCCGAGGACTCTTCAGACAGTGAAGAGATCCTGCTAGGAGACGACGAGAATGATAACAATGATTAGTACAAATAGTGTCGTGGGTGTCATTTACTGGCGGTATTCTTTGTCGGTAATGCATGGGAGGAGTCTCTTTCAGGAAATATGCTGTGTCTACAAACACAGGATCTATAGAGTTAATTTTTCCAGAGATCTGACTCCACCTAGTCACGTGCTTTCGAATGATATGTATAGCAACGGTGTAAAGGGCGTACTTACCGAGATACGGGAATTTTCCCACGGGCTCTCCATTCTTTGAACGGACTTTAGCTTCCCCTCTAGTCCCCATATGTCTACCCCGTATTACTACTACTACATTCCCCGTCCTCCCATAAACGTCCTAGTTAGTTAAAGCAAACATAGTCCTTCTTCCATCCAGGTTCCCGGACTTGCCGGCCCGACCTAGTTCTGTTAATCTGTTCCTGTTGTTCTTCTGCCTGCTCATCTGTGTTAGCATTTCCCACCTCTTCCTCCTCTTGTTCATCTTCTTCCACTATCTCCTGGGTGTCCTCGACTCTTTTGCAGGTGTGACCTGGGACTAATTACTGTCATCACTACTGCTGGGATCCGTCACCTACGTGTTTTCATATCCTATACTAAAACGTGATCGTTGCGTTGCAGTGGCTGCAACTCCCGACATCCGTGACGCGCATCAAAGTTCTGCTTTTGCCGTTGTTTTTGAAGGCCATCCCTCTGTTGGACTTGTTGGGGATTCACCACAAACGGCCGCAGTTGCACACTCGTCGCTGGAAGGGTTGTCCTCAGTTGCCTTCCCATCAGCAACTGTGCGGGGGATATCCCAGTCGTTTCTTGTGGAGCTGTTCTATACGCCAGCAACGCCAACTGGAAATCCCCTCCCGATTGCTGTGCCTTCTTCAACAATCCTTTTACTGTTTGAACCCCCCTCTCCACGAGGCCATTACTCTGAGGGTGCCTTGGCGATGATGTGACATGATGGAAACCATATTGTTCTGCAAAGCCATGAAACTGATGACACGCAAATAGCGGGCAATTATCACTTATCACCACACGCTGGATGCCATGACACGAAAAATATCTTTCAAAGCTGAAATGACTGTTTCTGCTCTAGTTGAAGACAAGGTACGTATGTCTGGGAATCGTGAATAATAATCGACACAGCAGATATTGCACATTTTCTGATTCGAACAAGTCAATTGCCACCTTATCCCAGGGCCCTTGAGGCAACTGAGTCGGCTGCAAAGGCTCTTTTCTTTGCTGATGTCGAAATTCCATACACGTTTCACAATGCCTGATCATCTGTCGCATAGTATTGGATATTCTGGGCCAGCAGATGACTTCTCTAACCCGGGAAAGCGTCTTGACGACACCAAGGTGACCTTCGTGTGCCCTCTGTAGCATTTCCGCCCTCATAGACTTAGGAATCACCATTTTCACTCCTCGCAAAATTAGGCCTCTAATTTCTGTCAGCAAATGACGACTTTCCCAAAGTTTCTGTATGTCATGTCGAAACTCCTTTTGCGTGTGAGGCCACCCCAAGCGCAAGCACTCTAAGAGAGCTGCCAACTGGGGATTCTTGCCCATTTCATCTCTCAGTCTCTGAATTTGCTTATCAGACCCTTGTAATGCTTCCTCAAATATCTGCACATGCTCCTCTACTAGACTAGCAATTCGTTGTCTGCTTCTTCAACCGGAGCTCTCGACAAGGCATCTGCTATCGCCAGCTTCTTGCCCGGGACATATTCCACTCCGAAACAGTACCTCATCATGCGGAGTTTCAACCGCATCAATTTCGGTGGACATTCGTCAATACTCTGTCGATTCATTATCGATTCCAAGGGACGATGATCCGTCTCAATAAGAAATGGCTGTTCTGTGCCAAAGACATAGCAGTGCAACTCTTCACAAGCCCATGCCATTGCCAATGCTTCTTTCTCTATCTGAGAAAAACGTTGTTCATCGGCTGACAATGACCTAGAGATATACGTAACTGGTGCTCGACGTCCATCTTCTTGTACCTGAAAGAGTACCGCGACAATTCCAAATGAGAATGCATCCGCTGACACCACTGTTCTTACGTGCGGCGGATAATAGGCTAACACCGGTGCGGTCGTAATCATCTTTTTCAGCTGCTGCAAAGCTTCTTCGTGAACTGCATTCCAACACCACGGCACGTCATCTTTCAATAGCTCACGTAACGGGGCTGTGAGTTGTGCTTTGTTCTCCAAAAATTTTGCAACATATGCGACTAAGCCCAGAAATCGATGAAGGTCATCTTTGTTTTCCAGACACTGCATTTGTGTAATTGCTTGCACCTTCTGTGGACTCACTTTGATCCCTTCCGTTGACAAGATATGACTGTAATATGTCACTTCCTGAAGACAAAACTTGCACTTGGCCGCCTGCAACTTGACTCCTTTATCTCTAATCGTTCCAGGAAACGGCGTACCTGCTGATCATGCTCCTCCCTGGTGGATCCCCAAATAATCACATTGTCAATAAAGCAATCGACTCCTTCAAGACCCGACAAAATGTGATGCATTGATCGGTGGAATACTTCCGGTCCTGATGATAGTCCGAATGGAAGCCGTTTAAAACGAAAGCGTCCGAAAGGTGTGATAAATGTCGTCAGTGGTGAACTAGTAGGATCCAGTAAAATTTGCCAAAATCCAGCCGCCGCATCGAGGGTAGAGAAGTACTTAGCACCTTTCATTTTGGCAAAGATCTCCTCTGCTGTTGGTAAATGATAGTGCTCTCGCTGTACAGACTCATTCAGTTTCCCATAGTCGACACATATCCTCACTGTTGCATCTCTCTTAGATACGACAACCATTGGACTTCACCATTCCGAGGGTTTGCTCACCTCCTCAATTACGTCCAGTCGCTGCATTCGTTTCAATTCCTCTTCAACCTTTCAATATTGGGGGTATGCCACTCGACGTGCCGCTGCTAAAGCCACTGGTAGAGCGTTCTCTCGTAACTTGATGCTATATTGTGCTCCTAAGATTTTGCCGACACCTTGAAATAGATCCAAATATTGGCCCACGACTGGGTCATCAGAAACCGTTGACACACTTCCGACATCTGCTATCCTCCTTGGCAAATAAAATCCAGCTGATCGCAAGTCGTGAGCCCCAGCAACGGCACCGCCTTGACGTCGGCCGCCAACACATAGAATCTCAACTTCCGAGAAATCTTACCCTGTACCGACACCTCGCACACACATTGCCCTGCTACTGATATCGGCGATACCGCTCCATAAGCAAATAGACGCGTTGTTGCCTTGTGTAATTTCGGATGGCTTGTCATTTGCCTGTACACTGCATACGGGAGAATATTCGCTTGAGCGCCGGTATCTAATTTATAACGTATAGGGCTTCCATTTGTCAACACTTCTGTCATCCAAGCAGCGCCGTCACCCTCAATCATTCCGATATGAAATGTCTGCTCGACGGATCTCGTCTTTGCTTCCCCCTCATCCTCTATGACCAAGGGACCTACAGCATGTACAATGTCGTCGGTATGTGTCATCTCCTCTTGAGTATCTTCTGTGTACACAGGCTGGACCTGTGCGTCGGCGGGTGTGCTGCGGAACATCACTCCAAAGTGGCCGACACCTTTTTTTGGCACGTCTTACCCATCGCGGGGCAGCGTCTGCTCCCATGATTGTAACCGCAACGGGTGCATCTGCCACGTGACGCATTTGCTTTTGTCGCTGCTCCTGCAGAAGCTGAGCCGCGTACCACTGGTGTTTTTCCTGATGCTTTGACATCTGCCACTTGTTTGTCTGCCGGTGCATCGATAACTCGAAGTTGATCCTTGACGAGGCCTGCAGCTTTGCACTTATCGATAGCAGTTTTCAATGTAATGTTCAGCATTCCAAGCAATTTCTCCTTCACCACCACCGTCGAAAGTCTACAAATGAAATGATCACGCACCAACGAATCTCGTATCTCACCGAACTCGCATGTCAGGGCCAGCTTTCGAAGTGCCGTAATATAGCGATCGAACGACTCGCTGGGCTCTTGATTGCGCGTAAAGAACTGATGGCGTTCGAAAGTGACATTCACACGCGGCAAGAAATGTGCGTCGAATATCGCCACCAACTCGTCAAACGTTGGATCCTACTTTTCCCCCGTCATTCTTCATAAAAAGGAATGTCTCGCTAATGTCGATCGCCTCGGGATCCAAGGCATGAAGTAAAAGCGACTTCTTCGTTTTTTCTGACGCTTCGTTGTTGTCGCTCGCTGTCAAATTAACCATGAATCGCTTTCTCCAGGCTTTCCAAACGGGGCCCAGCTGACGGGACTCAAAATCAAGAGGCGGCGGTGGACGTAGTTGCTCCGTCATGATCCTACTCCTGGTACCATGTAACGTCTAGTAGATCTATTAAAGAGTGATCCTAGCTTCCCCTCTAGTCCCCGTATGTCTACCCCGTATTAATACTACTACACGTATATGTTATAGTAGTAAAATAGATAACTTGTGTTACACGAACACCACATTTTGGCGATGAGGATGGGATGGTAACGACTTCAGGCGTGCACCCTCCTCCTCCTTTCTTAAGCTGTCCAGGTGAGCCATCGACTGATTGGAGAGCATGGCTGACGGCGTTTGACATGTATTTGACTGCTTCGGGACTGAATGCTGCGGAGGTCAGAGATGAGCAAAAAGGGCCTCGCTACTTCACTGTATTGGAATGGAAGGACAGCGCATTCTCACTACACTTGGCACCAGCGAGACGTACAAGGAAGCGAGAGAGAGACTGACGCAGTTCTTTGGTAAAAGTAAGAATGTTATGGTAGAGAGGTACAAGTTTAGACAAAGATACCAGCGGCAAGGTGAGTCTGCATGCTAGGGAGTACGTTTCGGCGCTTCGTGAGCTGACGGCAACCTGCCAGTTTGGTGAGTTGCATGATGAACTAGTCCGTGATCAACTTATTGAGAAGACGATTCACCCCAAAGGTTAGAGAGAGACTGCTGATGGAGTTGGACGACATGTCGTGTGATAACTCTTTGAACCTGGCTTCTCAAATGAGCAGGCGCTGCATGAATCTAAGAAGATGGAAGTTAGAAGGAAGGAAGTTTGAGGAAATATTGATGGTTTAGACAAGGAAACTGATGTTAAGGACACGCTAAAGAGTAATGTCGTAGGCCATGTTCGTAGAGTTCAATCACAAGGCAGGGCTAGCACACGCAGTAGTTCAATATTAACGTGTGGGAACTGCGGCCTTCAACATCAACAGTCAAAAGCTTCTTGCTGTCCAGCGTTTGGGAAGGAATGTCGCAAATACGGTAAAGCTAACCATTTTGATTGTTGCTGTAGAGGTCTTGCATCTCAAAGCCTGGACAGGTAAAGTGCAGTAAACATGTTGAATGACACTAGCAGTCAAGAGTCTCAACAATTTACGATACTGAACATGATTGGAAACCTGTCACCGGGAAAGTTTAAGAAATTGGTTTGCGTACTGGGGAAGAGTACTATCAGTTAATTGTTGACTTGGGCGCTAAGGTGTCAGTATTAAACCAACGTACGTGCAGTGAATCCCTGGGGGACTGCTCTGTGTCTCCATCATCAATGAAGCTTGTTAGCTATGAAGGATCTCCTATTAAAGTGATAGGAGAAATCCATATTCCAGTCCAGTGTGGAAAGCACAAACTAGGTGGATTTCCTTTCTACGTGACATCCTCTGGAGCTAACATTATGGGAGTGGATCTTTTTTATGCATTGGGGTTTCAAATAGTTCAAGACGATCTGACTCAAAGAAAAGAGCCTATCCTGCAAGTGGTATCAAAATGGCAGAGTGAATGGCCTAGCCTTTTTACGGGCTTAGGATGTGTCAAGGAATTTGCTCATCAGCCCATGATCAACCCAGACGTTAAACCAGTGGTGCAATCTTTACGCCGAATTCCTCTGGCGTTGCGTGACGAGGTTTTGCTAGAGTTGAAGCGATTGGAATCAGAGGGTATCATTGAGAAAGTGGAGTCGTCTCCCTCGGTGTCAAATTTAGTAGTCGTAAGAAAGAAATGTGGAGGGATTCACTTATGTGTCGATCTTCGTCAAGCAAATAAAGCTGTTGTTCCACAGAAATATGCATTATCTACTGTTGAAGAGATAGCTGCGGAGTTCTATGGTTCGGCCATCTTTACTAAATTGGACTTGAAGCAAGAATATCTACAGGTGCCTTTGATGAAAGACAGTCGCAATCTTACAGCTTTTGTGAGTCATGATGGAGTATATCGGTTTCGTCGAATGCCATTTGGTTTGTCATCCGTACCAAGTGCTTTTCAACAGATGATGGCAACCATCATGTCTGGAATCAAGGGAGCATCGGTATTTATGGATGATATTGTTGTCCATGGTCCTACACAAGAGTCTCACGATCATCGACTAAAGCAGGTGTTACAGAAACTGACCGACCACAAGTTGACCTTGAATGAAGACAAGTGCATGTTTTCTAAGCGACAAGTGGAGTTTCTGGGGTATGTCATCTCGGCACATGGAATAATGACACAACGATCAAACGTGAAAGCCATATAGGAGGTCCCATCACCAACTTTATCTGCGGAGTTGGCTTCGTTTCTTGGAATGGCAAATTACTACCTGCGTTTTGTGCAAGATTACGCAGAGATCACTACTCCTCTAAGACGGTTGTTGAAACAAGATGTTCCTTGGAAGTGGACAAATGAGTGTCAACTAGCATTCCAGCAATTAAAAAACTCAGTTACATCAGCCCCGGTTCTAGCACATTTTTCAACTATGGCAGTTCCATGTGTAACTTTTGATGCTTCTGGAACGGCATTAGGTGCTGTTCTTTCACAATATCAGGACGGACAGGAGCGACCTGTGGCGTTTGCATCGAGAGCGTTAACAGATACAGAGAAGAAAGACTCAGTGGCGGAACGCAAGGCATTGGCCTGTATTCGGGCAGCGGAGCGTTGGCATATCTATTTGTATGGCTGAAGATTTGTTTTACGCACAGATCATCAGGCGTTGACAACTCTTCTTTCAATAACCTGTTCTGGACAACACCCTCTTAGATTACATAGATGGGTGGATAGATTGCATAGGTATATTTTCTCAGCACAGTGTAGACCTGGTAAGTAAAATGAAGTGGCTGATTTTTTGTCACGTGTCAATCATCTAATTGTTGGTTGTCTCAGTGATGAGCCAGATGCTGCTGCTGAGGATGACAGTCTGTGGATTCAGACATTGACGGGTTTTCTGACACAGTTGTTTCTCTTGAGGAATTGGAACAGGAATCAGTTGTAGATGACATCACACAAGAGGTTGTTCAGTTTGTGCAGAAAGGATGGCCATTGAGGATGACTGATGAGAGTCTTCAACCATATTATCATGTTCGATCTGAGTTATCTTTAGGGGGCAAAGATCTGAAATGCTTGGTTAGAGGTCAGCGAGTGATCATGCCACAGAAGTTGCGTCAGAAGGTGTTGGGGATAGCACATGAAGGACATTTAGGAATGGTACGAATGAAACAGCGTTGTAGGGAGGTGGTATGGTCGCCAGGAATGGCTAAGCAAGTTGAGAATTGGGTAACAGATAGTGAAGCATGTCTCCTGAGCGGGAAATCAGTTCGTCCTAGGGTGGCTCCATTACAACCTGTTCAGTGGCCTGCGGGGCCTTGGGACCGAATTCAGATTAATGTTTTTGGAGAACTGCACGCAGGTCCCTACAGCCAGCGATTCATGATCGTTGTTCATGACTTATTTTCGAAGTGGCCGGAGGTGCAAGTCATGCAGAATGTGACCACTGTCACTGTCATTGATTTTCTTCAGTCTTTATTTGCTAGATGAGGTTTGCCAAGTGTCATTGTTAACGGCAATGGACCACAGTTCACGCCGTTTCAGTTTGAGGAATATTTGCAAAAGAAAGCTATCCAGCATGTTAGGACGTCTTGTTACCATCCTGAGACGAATGGAGGCGTTGAGAGATTTAATCAGGTATTAAAACAGGGTTTAAAGACTCACCTTACAAATGACAACTCCATTATCAACGCGGTACGATCGATCTTGATAAATTATTGAATGACACCCCATGCTTTGACTAGACGGTCACCTGCTGAATTATTGCTTGGATTATGCGTAGATAAGAAAAGGTCAGCTAGAGTGTCGTCATTTGAAACGGGAGATTGGGTGAGGATCAAGCGACCTCAAGTTGGTCACAAGTTACGATCACAACGTTCAGCACCAATACAAATTCGGAAGAAGATATCGAATGACTCCTACTTGTTGAGTGAAAGGTCAAAATGGTATGCAAATAATCTCGTACGAACTAAAGCCCCACCTTCTCTATCCTCCAAGCTAGCAGATTTAGAGCATATCCTGCTAGGACCACTTCTAAAGGAGGGAGATCAATCATTTGGCATAGCAGGGGAAGGAGAGAGAAATGAACAAGGTCGTTTGAAAGAGTTACAAGAACAGAGAAATGAACAAGATAGTTTGGAAGAGTTAAAAGAACAGGCTCCCAGAAGATCAACGAGACTGCGCCATCGCCCAAGTTACCATCGGGATTTTGTTTATCAATATGCTACCTAGATATTATTGACAGTTTTGGAAAGGAGAAAAGTTGTTGTGTATGGTTTCCTGCATCCGATGGTTGTGTTGTTTTGACTGAATTGTGGTTGTGTTATTCCGGTGAATGTTGAGTTAGCCTAGAGAGTGTATATGTTATAGTAGTAAAATATAGATAACTTGTGTTACACAAACACCACAGTACGAATGAACTTCGGCTCATAAGCCATAATTCTCATGAGGATTGTCTCAATTTCCTCATGAGAAAGGGGCGTATCTCATGAGCTTTTGGGGACAAAGCTCATGATATTTTCTGCATGGGATATATGGCCTGCTAAGTCACCAGATGCAAACCCCATTGAAAATCTATGGCATGTTCTAAAGGTTCGGGCAAATGAAAAACATTCTGAAACTTAACAAGAGTTGTGGGAAGCAGTGCAGATAGCATGGCGCGAAATACCCCAGGGATTAATTACCAACCTGATACAGAGTGTCCCAAAACGAATTACGGCTATAAGGCAAGCGACAGGAGGCGCAACCAAGTATTGACAATTTAACGGATGTGTGGATTATTTGGAGTGTGTGTGTGTGTGTGCCCCTTTGAACTAAACCGGCTTTTTAAAAGCACAAAGTTCTTTAAAGGGAGCAAAATCCTGACATGGTAATGCATGGCGGCGGTGGTTAGTCTGGTCACTCTTTTTGTTGCTACGGGTTGTCAAGGCGTCCGATCAGAACAATAGAGATACTCAATTAGCATGATTTGATGTAGAAAATTAGCTGCAGCTTTAGGCGGGTCAGCAGGTATATTCATAAATCTGCAATGTTCTGTTGATTTCCATGCCTCAGCTGATATGAGGGGTAGCTCCATAATTATGCCCATGTCTGTAACTAATGTTATCTAATAGTAAATATTGTATACATTTACTGTTATCATGACTACTTCAATCCTAAAATAATTTTGAAAACTACGTAAGCAAAACTCTGACTCAAACTTCAACCATAGAAACTCCCAAGTGGACTTCAACAAACGAATCTAACCATTCATGATTGTCTCATATAACAAGACAGTTTCTGCAACCAACTCATCTGTAGTTTTGTATTATAAAATGATGTGTAGGAAGCTGGAGCCGACTCTGAAAGGAGTGTTGCAGTTTGCTCAAAGAGTGAACAGGTCAACAATTTATTTCCATAAAAGGGAAGGCGTAACATGTCTAACCGCTGTTCATATTACACATTGTCACAGGGCATAATTTACTTTTTCTTTTTTGCGTAGCGGTATTGCTACACAAATTGCAAATTGAGTAGCAGTAATGCAAAATTGCGTCGCAACGATATTTTTGCAAAACAAAGCAATTAATTAATTAAATACCCGGACAGTTCATGCTTTTCTAGTCTACAGGTGCAAGTTCATAGTCAGTGCCAAACTGTGAATAGTGATGATACTATTAAATTTGTTATTATAACACAATTCCGTTTAGCTAAGTGGAAACAAAGTTACATAAATAGTAGCAAGTGGTATCTTGCCAATGCAAATTTTAGAAGCAAAATATGCTATTCATTAACTTTGGTTTTTTTGAACCATATAGCTGAACATGTGGCCTTCTTGGAGTGCTGAAAAACCGTTGGACTGCAAGTGTAGGGTCAAACTGTGCCAATGGCGGACCATCAACGCTAATCCTCATCAAGTGATCTAAGGTATCTTTACTAAGACTTTACCGCCAGTCACTTTTTATCCTCCTCATAACACTGAAATCACGCTCCGCTATGGCATTGCTTACTGCAAACACCAGCTGTATGCACACCAATTGCACAAAGTTTGGAAATTTCTCTTTGTACTGGGACAAAAGCAGTGATCATGCAGTATTTTTTGGATGGTGTCGCAAGTTATCAATCCAGTACCTTTTGAAGAAGGTCCAGTCTGTCATTACCCCATCCAGCAATACGTTGTTCTTTAATAGAAGACGACGGAAGTGCTCTACAGCAAGAGACACATCAGCTACACCAAAGGCTGCAAGATCATCTCGGTCAGTCGGCCACAGATTAGTGTCAAGGAGACAAACTGCTTTAAAAAATCCCTGTTGTAAATCATCAAAACAATTGTGAATGCATTTCCGGTGAAAAGTGATCTCGACATCATAAATGCACTAAGTACTTTTGGCTGTACGCCTGACAGCTTTACATCTGGAAAATGCAGCTAGTCGTCTTTCTCTGCGGCTGCAATAAACTGCGACAGATCCGATGGCACTTCAGGGTTGTCAGCCTTCAAATTTTCAATGATAAGGTGAACCGAGTCTAAGTTAGCAATGGCAAAAGGCAAGTCAGCGGAATGACCCCGCAGATGAGATGAGAATGTATCTAGAGGGTTCAGCAGAGCATTGAAAAACAGCATATGCAACACAAACTTAAAGTTTGTCAACTTTTTCAAGTAACTCTTGAATTGGGCGTTGTCTGCCGGCTTTACTGAAGATTCTACAGCCATCGACTCAAGGTGGGCACAAATCACAGGATAGGCCATGATTAGACTGCTTAATGCTCTAGATTTATACTGCAGCCATCTGGTCCCGTGAGCCTTCTCTGGTTTTCTGACAGACTCTTCCAAAGCATTTCTCATCGCTTTAAGTTCTTGGAGGCGCTTTGGGCTCTTTTCATACACATAGGTCCACTAGCATTGTAGAAACCTCATCCATGCAAGTCTTTGTGAAAGCATCCTTCACTGTCAATTCCAACCGATGATTAAGACAACGAATGGCAACAAGCCAAGGCAGATCTTCACGTAAAAGTGCCACTATACCACGTCGAACAACAAGATTGACAGCAGCTCCATCAACACAAATACCGACCAACTTTGATGACCAATTGTCTACTCCCAGATTATCAAAAACAGTGACAAGCACAGCTTTGATTCCGAAAGCAGACGCATCAACAACATCCTTCATGCCAAAAATTGACAGGCACTGCTTCCATCACCTTTAGCAAACAACAAATACATCAACTCTTTTTCCTTCACGCTGCTATCTGTGGAACCATCTATCAAGACAGAAAAGTAAGGGGAAGAATTTATATCATCAATGATACTTTCTTGCAAAGTCTCTCCAATAAACATGGTAAATTCTTTACATTTGTGTTCAGTCACATACGTGGTGCCAAAATCAACGCTATGTCGTTTTTCTAACTCCACAAGAGATGGATACTTGGCGAATGCCATCTCTTCTTTTGCGACAACATAAGCTATGTCAAGTAGCTTTGACAAACGCTTGACTTGTTCAAAACTTGCAGAAGCCACTGCTTTACCAAGAGGAGTAGAACGGTAGATCTGCGACAATGTTGTTGCAGGCCATCTTTCAGTGTCACAGGCTTTATGATGAATGTCGGAATTGCCGTGCTTCCTCACATTGTCTTTCTTTAATTAAAAGAGAACTCTCACCAGATACTAAAACTTGTCGAAAGAAAGATACATGGCCTGGTATCTTCCTGCAGGAAACCTACGGTCCAGACAGCCACAGAAGCAGAGAATTGGCAACGATGTGTCCAGACGATTCCCCGTATGTACACAAAGTCTTACTCTCTTGAAGTAACTACTTTAGGTTTAACCATACCAAGTGCTCCTAACGCACCCAAAATTCAGCGAGACATGATCTATGAGCTAATCCAAGAAGGGTCTCCTTCTGAGGTTGTATTGCCACAGTCGATACTTGCGTGATAACTTTGGGGTCTGAGTTTCCTTTAGTCAATAAATCACAACTTCCCACCATATGTCTCACAATCCTTACCTTGAAATGTGCACAGATATCGGTCTTTTTCGCTAACCAACAATCAGAGGTACGCATACACCACATACGGGTACTAAACACGCCTACGCAGGTAATTTCAATGCTTTATTTCTTTGTTACGGTAAACTTCTGCAGTAAACGGTTACAAAGGATTGTATCATGAAATGACAGCTTTCATCTGAGAGATAGTTGATTTTGGTAAGAGTTCTCTTTTAAGGCAGTCCCAACAATGCCTTGGACAAATGATGAGTTGTAATTACGCAAACATCGAAGACGTTCCTGGCGTTTAGAGCAAAGAGCACAGAATATCCTGATGACATTTCCATCAATTGAGTCATAACGAGACCACTCATTTAAAGGATCAATTTCTTTACCCCAGCGTTGCACTGTTGCTAAATTCACCTAAGCATTAACCAAAAGGCGTGGATCACATGTTTCTGCAGTAGATGCAGAAATATTTTCTGTTTTACCCACAGATGATGTCTTGATTGAGTACCTGCTCTTGTGTACTAACACTAACATTTCCTTCTGTAGTCTCAGCTAGATGGAAACTTTTCTCAGAAGCTTGGCCACGGTCATGATAAACATCACATTCAGTAGTGCTGGAGCGAAAAAAATCTTGCATCTTAGATTGGCCTGATATGATACGGTTAGTAGTTCCAGCTTTTTGTAAGTGCACAGAATTGCTAGGGCTTGATATTGACGAACAGGGCACTAGAGGAACGAAGTGATTCTGTTGAAACCAACTGCCATATTGACATGTTTGTGTTGTAGACCACATGATATTTAAGGTGGTATTGTTGTAAGTTGAAATTTCTTCATTGCTGATGGGGTGTATTGTAGCATTCACAAATGCCCGTATTTTCTTGTTACGCATAGGGTAGACAAGGTTGACATTGGCTTTTAGAGCAGTAGACAGCGCATAAGCATGCACAGAGAACTGTAGCATCCTGGACTGCAAGTTGCAAGAATTTCAATCAGTGCTACTAGACGATAAGCTTCCTCAAGGGAGCAACCAGATTCCAACGCTTCAGCAAATATTGCACTTGTCTCAGTCTTTAGAGTAGACGACAACAGAGCTACTGGAGGCAATGATTCTAGACAACTTTTGGCATGTTGCACGACAGCATATGCATAGTGTTGGACATTTTTACATAATTCAATGGCTGTTCGCAAACGCAGCTCAAGAGGACGACTTTCATTTCCACAAACCAACAATGATGCAGACCGATAGAGACAGTTTCCATCACCATACACTCTAACTGGGCCTAAACTTCTATCGGCGTCTTCTGGATAGAGGTTTGCAGCTATGGTATCGGTCATGTATCTGCAGGTCTCACCTTCATCTGGGGTAGATAAAGACTCAATGTGTCCTACTTTCTCCAACAGTTCAGAAGACACTGACGGTCTCATGTCTTGCTTTAGATACATTAAAAAATCCCAAAGTTCTTGTTGAGACATACTGCTGCTACCAACGTCCATGTTCGTGCAAAACTGAACTTTAGATTTAGTCGGCGTTGACGTTTTTATGCAGTAGTTGTGCTGTTTGTACTTCTGTTTGTTTTGACCTTTATATTAGATGTTTACAAATGCTGTGCTGTTTGTACTTCCGTTGTGATGACCTTTAGGTTGGAAAAGCTGTGCTGTTTGTACTTCCTCCTGTTTCTGTGACAGTGCTGTTTGTGTTGACCTTCACATTGGAAAGGTCCCATGCAACTACACATTGCATGATTGTTTGTTATTTTAGTTGGTAGTGACCTTCTACATTAACTATGGTATAAAAGTGCAAGTACATTGACTACCCTGTTACCTACTTTTGTTCCTTTTTTACCTTGTTACATAGTTACAAAGGAAGTCTCAATAGCTATCTTGTTTCAAGTTTCTGTTTCTGTTGCCATCCCTTCTGCTAATGAGATGATAGTTTCAGCAGGTGTTATGCTAATGTGCTTTAGTTTCAAGTATTGCACAGTATAACCACTCAAGTACAGATGGTTCATAATTGAGTAAGGATATAATAGTATATTATATATAGTATCTTCTCACCACTTTGCTATGCATGGGTGCACCATTTAATATGAGGTTTTTAGTTAGACTCCTACTGTACTACTACTGTACTTGGATGCGACATTCTGATTCTGCATGGCAGTTTTGTGCTGACTTTGTTTCGCAACATACAAAAATTGATTCGCAAACTGAGATGCCATACCCGGTATATTATGTCCTGAAGGAATAGTGAAAATGGGTGAGATCTATCAGTACTTAAAGTGTTATATATGCATATGGCCGTGGCCACAAACAACTAAATACCTAAATTTTGACAAACAGTAAGCTATATAGCTCTCCCGTTGAATCTGGATACCTACAGGGTACAATGTATTCGGACTTCCGGATCCGGAAGTAGAAAAGGGGAGGGACTGGATGAGCGGACTAGTAGTAGAAGTGGCTGAATATCTTTGACAGCTTCAGAACTAGACTTGCCAGGGGTATCTAGATGAAAGACATCTTTATCCTCCTGCTGGGTGTTCACTGTTGGTCGATTCCTTGAGATCACGTAGCCTAGTATTCCATACATTTGCATAATATTGCACGCAGGAATATAGGGAACTATTTTATGCATCCTCGATTTCCGGACTAAATTATCCCAAGCGCAGGCATTTGAGAGTTCAGCTGTTGGTTATTCGTAATCATCGATCACTTTACCGCAGTCTCGTTTGGTTTTATATTAGTTACTATCAGACACTACAGATTTTTACATAATCTACGGTGTACGTACTTTAGAGGTTCACTATAGGTAGTGCATGTCTTAAGTCTGCCTGGATCTAAAGTGCGTTCACGAATTAGAGCTACTGGTGGAATGTAGGGTACACCCTAAGGCGTGGCGTAGTGCTTGTGTAAACGGATGTTATGTTGTCACAGAAGGCAATTAGCATCTATGTTTCAGAGCGTTTGGTGTCAATGACAAACTAGATAACTATATTGTTGCGTGAAAGTGTACGTATGAACGTGTTGCCTCTGGCTGCCTCGCTGTCTTGAAACGCAGTTTGCTTCATGATGCAATGATATACTAAAAATTGCACTTTTGCTATAACCCATGACAACAGACCTGGATGTTTCTATGCGCTCATTGGTTGTATGTGTCAGTTGCCTCTTCTAGGAACAGCTTTAAGTACCAGATACATACACTCATTCACTTCTGGCTCAGAGAAGCGTCTGGAAACTACGAGAACTTGACTAATTTGACCATACCAGAACTAAACTGACCAGCCATTTAGTGCATTCTTGAGCGTTGATGACATCCATTTGAGGACTTTGACCTACAGTTATGCTGCACAGCACAACACAGGGATTGGTGGGTTTACGATGGAAAACATCAAGCGTCTGTGTAGAGAAGGTCTAGCAAACGTTACTGTGGAAAAGTAGGCAAACAGCGTGAGGCACGTACGTGAGAAGGTGGAGAAGCCTTACAGGACAATACACGGTGTGTTAGACGACGTTGTAGAGCAGATGGTCATTGATTTCGATGTTTGTCCTGAATCAGAAGATTCGTCGTCGTCTGAAACTGAAAGTTCCAAGGATGAACAGTAGAAACGGACCCTAGACGCATTCCTTCCTAGCTAGCTGACACCCCAACTGGGAAGTTTACTGTGTTGGGTTACTGTTAACAGCCTGCTAGCTATAACAATTATGTACTTAGCTTTATGCAATTAACCCTAATCCCGCCTTAGTCCCGCCTTTCTCCGCCACCTAACTCATTAAAATACAGGAAATTGGCTCTATTAACTTCAGCTACGTCTCTGTAGCCCAACAGTGAGTGTAATTAGATCCGGCAAGTGAAGAGCTTTCGATTGATACCAATATCCGCCCGGAGGGCAACATCTTTTTCGCGCAAATGGCCACATTCCACAGTCTCTCTAATGCGTGAACGCACTTTAGTTTTCAGCAATCTAAAAGTTGCGTGAGGTCTGTGGATCGACTCCAGTATCCCCAACCAGTCTTGTGAATGCTAATTTAGTCACGTGTGCGTAATTAAAAAACCCACAGGGTTGTTTGATTGACATGGGGCGCGCCAAGGTAAATGGTGTTTAGCGCTTCGGGGAATTAAAAAAATTTTAAATTATATTTTGAATAGCAGCCTTGCATCCTGTCTGTCCCGTTGTCTACCGCACCTTTCCTTGCGATTCCTGTCCTCTCCTTTTGCCTGTGCCTTCCTCTGTTGTGACTTCTTCTGTTCCTGTGTGCTGTGCGTGATTCTTTCCTGCGCATGCCCATGTTTGCCGATCCCATCCAGATTCGATCTCGAAGCCTTTTGGCTCGTTTCGTGGAGCGGAGCCGCTGGTGTCAAGCTATCATGAATCGAGTTGGTAGGTACCGTACTATTGTGATATTTATGTTGACCATGGACTCTAGATATAATAAAAATAACACACAAACCAGTCACGTGTAAATTAACACAAAAGACACCAAAACACAAATTGGAAACCAAATTAATAACCCAAAATCGAGTACCAGTTCGCTCTATAATGTCGTCGGTAAATATACCTGTGAATATAAATAGTACTTAGTGTATATTGAAGTAGAAGCTGTGTCTAGAGTTTAATTTCTGCGTCGCAATACAAACTACGTAACACCGGCTGGCGACTGGTCCTTCCACCGACCGTAGACAGCTAGGAGTGGACGCTACCGCCCATACGAATTTATCTCAACTCCTGTTGGCAACGCCGGCAAGGGTGGTTCTCAGTATACCACGGCGAGGTGCGCCCGCCCCACCAGTCGCTTCGCTCCCCCTCGCCGTAGAGCCTCCATTTAAACCATAGGCACAGTATAGAAGTTGTACTGGATTACGTGCACTTCGGGGAAATCCAAAAAAATTGTCAATTTCCAAATAATGCAGACTAACCTCAGCGACATGCGACAAAATGTCAGAAAGACATGTCCTTCGCCGAAACGTCGGCTCCACATAAACTCCACCAAATAGGATTGCAGGTGATTATGTAAAACGTCGTGTCTCAAGACATAATACCAATGAAATTGAATTCGTATTGAAGATGCTACGTACAAATTGTTAGACGAGAAGACCTTATTGAGCTTTACTGGAAACTTATATTGTTAGAAAGAAATTGTGGTAAGGGGTGTAGTGCTTCTCAAGATATCACTGTTTATTTATAATAACTTATGGGCAAGCCCAAAAAAGTGTAAGTTGGACAGTTTGGTTGGTGCAACCGCCTTCTAAAAAGTAACGAAGGTGAACATAAGGTAAAGGCATATTGGTGTAATAAGCTTGACTGTAAAGATGACATTCTGAGCAGGGCCCATTAGGGCGGTTAAAATGACCCGTTAATATAAAGTGTAATAGTTAACGATCAACGGATAAATGTTACCATAGGAATAACAGCGTAATATTGTTTGATAGTTCATATTGACAACAATGTTTGCGACCTCGATGTTGAATTGGAGGTGCAGCCGCTTCCAAGGGTTGGACTGTTCGTCCATTAAAACCGTACATGATTTGAGTTCAGTGCATCGTAAGATAGCACGGTTTCTATCTACAATTTGTAAAGAAAACATCAAATAAACTATTTTCTAGTACGAAAGGATTGAAGGATAGTCGTGCTATGGTGACCAATTAAAAAGTTGGGTAGCTCGACGAAAGGTATAATCGCTGAATGCATTTCAAGCGAGAAGACTATTATTATTTGTTTCCTGTTTTTAAACGATAAGGGCCGTTCAAGATAAGGACGTTAATAGGATCTATGTGTCAACTACAGTAATGTAGCATGTAAGAGATTACTAATGCCTTTGAAGACTAATTATTTCGTAACCTTTATTAGTTATAAAGATTATAAAGAATACGAGATTATTTATAAGTTTTTTTATAGTGGGAGTTATTACAGGAAATAGATCAATCGAAAGATTATCTGCTTTGGGAGCAGAAGGTTGTGGGTTCGAGTCCCATTTTCCTGAGTAAGAATAGGGAGATGTTAAGCATAATATTTATTTTACTCTTATTTGGTACACTTCATGGAAGGCGGAATATGATCCAGTGGGACGGTTGTTTTTGCAGTAGATGGGATATCTGTCTTTTTTAAATTTTAACGGCGATATTAATACCAATATGTATATTAATAAGCTAAAACTCTATAAATTTCCTTATAAAGGCACTTTTGTTGTGTTTATTGGGTTTGGAGATATTATTAATGGGGGTGTTTTTAATATTAGATTTGTTATTATTTTATATATTGTTTGAAGAAATTTTATTCCTATGTTTTTAATTATAGGAGTATGGGGCTCAAGAGAAGAAAAAGTTTTAGCTTCATATTATTTTTTTATACTTTAATTGGCTCCGTGTTGATGTTATTGGGAATATTTGTAATATATAGTAATACAGGTACTACATATTATCAAACATTGTGTGGGTTAAAACTCGATGGAGAGATTCAAAAATGAGTTTTTATAAGGTTTTTGTTAGTTTGGCAATTAAAATTCCCAAAATTCCATTTCATATTTGGTTGCCCCTGGCCCATGTAGAAGCTCCGGTAACAGAGTCGGTAATGTTAGCTGGTGTTTTATTAAAATTAGGGGTATGGATTTATTAGGTTATCTTGACTTCTATTACCTGAGGCCTCAGAATATTTTGCCCCTTTAGTCCAAACTTTAAGTTTGCATGCAATTGTTTATGCAAGTTTAACGGCTTGCAGGCAGACGGATTTAAAAAGAATTATTGCTTATTCTTCCGTTGCACATATGGGATTAGTAACTTTGGGTATATTTACCCATACAATTCAAGGGCTTGATTCGGCTATTTTTATGCTGGCCCACGGGTTTGTTAGCTCAGCTTTATTTATAATTGTGACTCTTTTGTACGAACGCCACCTAGTAGAACGCCATCTAGTAAAATATTATTGTGAGGTGGCAATTACTATTATAATGTTATTAATGATGTTGGCCAATATGGCGGTTCCTTTAAGCTGTAATTTTGTGGGGGAGTTTTTGTCGCTTTTAGCAGCATTTGAGTATAGTTTAATTGGGGGTGTTGGATTCTTTAGGAATCGTTTTAGAAGCCGCATATTCTCTTTATTTGTATAATAGGGTGTGTTTTGGTAAAACTTCTAATTTTATTTTATTTTCTAGGGATTTAAATAGACGGGAATTTTATGCGTTCTTTCCCTTAGTTTTTATAGTTTATTTAATTAATAGGTGTTTATCCTTTTGTTATAATAGATACAGTAAAAAGTTCTATTATATTCCAAGAAAGTTACACCTGGTAGGGGTGGAGAAAATAGCTTAGTTGGAATAAATAGGGGGGCACATAACACTGAGAGTTCTATTTTTCATTAACTCCTATCATCTAGCGGCTATGATATTTTATTTTTAATTAAAAACAGGAGGTATATAAATAAATGAAAGAACTTTTTATGCGATAACATTAGCTGTGTATTAGTGTCAGGAATAATGGTTATTTTAGCTCTTAATCCTATTCACTCGGTTTTTTGGTTAATAGTGGTTTTTGAGGGGCATCAGCCCTCTTTATATTGTTAAATATAGACTTTATAGCTTTAATATTTTTAATAGTTTATGTAGGAGCAATTGCAATTTTATTTTTGTTTGTAATTATGATGCTAAATTTGACTGATCTTGAGGATGCGGGTGATATGTCTAATTATATCCCCATTGGTTCTGTTATGGGTGTTTTTTTACTATTCGAAATTTTTATAATAGGGAAAAAGGCAATTGTACATAGAAATCGAGATACAGATTATGAAAATTTAATGGATGTTTTAGATTTTTGAGATGTGTCTATTGAAATAATTAATTTTCTAACATAGAGGCTTTGGCGCGAATTTTATATACTGATTATTTTTATTCTTTTCTTTTAGCAAGCTTTATTTTATTGGTGGCTATGATTGGTGCCATTGTTCTTACTCATGAGTTAGGTATAGAATTAAAAAAACCAGATCTTTTATCCAAACGAGACGCAACCCACTTTAATGGTTCTTTTATAGACTTGTTTATATATTAGGGCTATAGAAAATCACGGGAAAATAAATAAATTATTTCAATTTCTCTTTAGGCGATTAATGTTTGTCTAGTCATGTAAATCGCCCCACAGGGGCTAAAAATTATGATAAGAGCTCAATTATTAGAATTTTTGTTATTTTTATAATGTTGTGCCTTAGCATAGGCCTTTCTTTTATTATTTCAGGCGCTTCTTACACTTTAGGTGCGAAACAACCGGATAGTGAAAAAGTTTCTGTTTACGAATATGGGTTTGACCAATTTGAGTCTTCTAGAATTTCTTTTTCTGTTCGATTTTTTGATTGGTTTTTTTTTTATGATTTTTGACTTAGAAATTTCTTCTATTTTCCCTTAGAGTGTTGTTTTTAATCAAATCCCTTTATTTGCATGGTTATTGAACAATGATAATTTTTTATTTATTTTAACTCTTGGATAAGTTTATGAATGGGTAAAGGGGGGCTTAGAGTGGGAATCATATTAATTTCCCATAAAAATACTACTTTGAGTAATATAAGAAGGAGATGATGGAATTGATGATGTACACATAGAATTATAGCATGTACCTGGAGAAAGCACCGTTTGCTGTCACGCTCAATTCTTCCAAAAACCCATTGCCCGTCGACAGCGCGCCCACGTTGGTACTTTCGCCGACCAAACTTCGATTCGTCGATCTTCACTACTCTCCCTTAACCAGATAGCTTTTTGTCCGCTGTATGCCTCGACAGCATGACAGCACACACCTCTCCACAAAAAGACGACCAGTCGACAGACGTGGTTTACGAGCGAACATGGGATTCGAGGCGAGTAATAGCTTGTGGAACCTATGGTGTAGTATACACGTAGATACCGTTTATTCTAGCTAACACACAACACTACAGCAATACCTTGTGTCCCAAAAGAATGTGAACTCCAAGATCTGACTGATAGTCAGTCTAGAGGACTCAAACCAGGTTTCTCTAAGGAATTCTCCGCTCCTTGGCACATGTCTTCTTGCCCCAGTCCCATGAAAAGCAGTCTGACGATTTCTTGCAACCCTTACGTGAGCACATCCTCATTTCACTGCCGCAAGCGTTGCATATACGCCGGGTAGCGACAAGGCCGTGCTCTGGGCAAAACTCGACACTAAAATCAGGCGTCTCTAATTTTCGGACTAAGTCACTATGAATCATTCTCAAAAATGACTGAAAAGCGTGTCACACTTTCCTAATAATCATCTGAGTGACCTTGTTAGGATTCTAACTAACCGCTGCTTTATAGATCACGAGACGTCACGTGCAACTTAGGGTTGGGGGGATACTGTAGTCGCGTCCTGTGTTCCTTGCGTGTGAGCGTGTGAACTGAAGGAACTTGGTGAGACTCACGCAAGTTGCGTGCGAGTTGGCGTCATATCCACAACCACCTCCTATAATATCTGAAGGTTATTTATTATTCTGTGTAAGCAAAACAGACTTTCTTTGTCTACTTGATTGTATTTGCTCATTTTTGTCTGTCTGTTTGTCTGTCTGTTTGTCTGTCTCTCTTTCTTTTTATGTCTATTTATATGTTTGTCTGTCTGTCTGTCTATCTAGCTGTCTGTTTGTCTGTCTGGTCAATTGTAGTATATTTTCAAACATGAACTATGGTACAATAGCAAATAAAGGCTAGCTACGAGTCCATACAGATATTAAGAACATGTCATACAGAATTCAGCCAACAAGCGGGCGTTATCGCTTTGCTGGTTCCATCGGTAAGATGTGTTGCGCATTTGCTGTCTAGCTGGTGATAGAGTCTGACTTTCCGTAGGCACGACAGCGCCATGCTTGTTGGCTGAGGCTACGTTTAATATACGTATTCACGACATGAAAGCAATATTCGATAGGATCCAGACAACAGCTGTATGACGGAGGTCTACTAGACGATGCTTGTCGTCGTCAGCAGTCCACTACTGGCAGCTTCACACCTCGATGACAATATGGGTTTAATATGAAAGAAGTGGCGCGGTTTATAATTAGACTATAGAGGTTGTGTCTCGAAGGCATCGGGTTATAGGAATTGTTGCTAAGTCGCAATGTGAGTGGCAAAAAACACGCATGTCACATCTGGTGTGAGAGGCAAGATACAGTTTTGTTCTGTTTGTTGGTTTTGTATGTTTTATTTTAGTGCGTACAACAAACACAAACAGTAAAGTAAACGTAGAGTTACGTTTGAGCAGCTGACAGCCTAGCATGCGAGCAGTGCAGTAACACCCAGTTGCTGATGTAAGGGAGTGTTCATACCAACATCTGGACTTACAGTGGCTGTATGCCAACACAGCGTCACGTTAGTCTCGCGTAGCCAGACCCTTATACCTCCCTCATGCCGCGCGGGAATGTAAGGGCGGGGTTAAGGTCTGTCACACAGCTAATTATGATAAAAATAAGTATGTGGTAGGTGAATGTATTTAGCTAACCTTAACAATCACTTTATCCGTCTTGTATTCAGCTGATGATTCAGTGAAGACATTTCCCCTATCACTTGACGACTTCGATCTTCATCCAGCAAGCCAAGAGAAATGGCGTTTTTGTAGACTGAGTAGGCTATAAAAATGATTGCTTGTGACAAAAAAGATGTCCCATTGGTTGGTTCTACATTTGGTGTCTAGAAATCAGTTGTGTCCCACGAGGAAAGTGGTAATGTCCCGATTGCAGAAGAAATTCGAAAAGAGAAAGCAGGCCGTTTAGTAGCTACAAAAGGGCAATGGTGGCTGCTAATCTCTGCATTGGTTGATGCTTCTAACCTTATAGAGATAATGCGCGCGGGGGCGGGAGTAGGCGTTCCCTGTAGTACTCGTATTTGAAATTATTTTAGGGAGCAAGCTTCTGTACTCTGCAGGTATCTATCTCTCTTTGCAACGGCGGCTTGTACAACATTTCAAGGACGTTCGACTGTGTTAGATAGTACGGCGACAGTATACAAATTGAGAATGATTTAACCAAATTTTATAGGTAAATTCTCGAATTTGCCGTGATTTCTTACTCTGATGGTCGAGTGCGATAAAGCTAATTCTTAGGTTAGAGATTATGGAACAGAAATCTAAAAGTGTCTTCGTTTAATCGCAGAAGCCATACGAGGAGAAAGTTGTACACATACGTGCGGCAATAAAAACAGGTACAACGGAGGCACAACTATGGACGAAGGAGCCAGAAGTCATTCCCGACATGAATTGGAGGTACATAATGTTGTATATGATTGTATGCTGTTAGGTGTACTAGACCTTCTCTTGAGACGAACAAATCTCTCTCTACTGGAAGTACTCGTAACAACATAACCCATACTTGCAGATGGTACAGTACCCAGCCTGGGTTAGTTGAGTCATACACAAAGGATGGCTTTCCTAGAATTGTTTAAAGTAGCATAGATTACTCTTTTATTATAGAACATACTAGAAATGACAGCTCTACCAGACAGAAAGTGCTCAGAGCAAACACGCGAATGCTGAGATGTCTAGGCTGGAGATCAACGCTGCCCGTCATCTGTTGCTCAAATGACGTGTTTCTGGTCCGTGTCTTGTTATTATAGCCGGTATAGACTAATACGTATGTTGCTCCCCTGAATTCTACGGTCGTGGCAGCCGAAAACACGGCAACTCTAGCCATACTAATACGCGTGCCCTCTAAGATGGCGACTTCCGGGATATCACATGATTGTAACGTCAAACGCCTATCTCTATAGCCTCAACACAAAGGGAGTTGTTTGGCGATTGTGGTTATCTTTGCCATGAACCACTACAACGGTATAGCACATACAGAGATCAATATAACAGCCTGCAGACAAAAATGCCAATTGCCAGTAAAAGTAGCCAACAGCCTGACAATTTGCTGACCAAACAGGAGACAACATACATGTGCATGTACATGCAATGATTGGCATATTGTTGCAATTGGTTATATGAGAAACATCTTTTTACATTGAAGTGGCACAAGATAACTGTTGTCATATTGTGTACACTCGAAAGGTAAAAACCACAGTTTGATTAGAATCTTATCTGAAGTAAGCAAGTAGTTTTAGGTAGTGTGTTCAATCCTAAAACAAAGTAAAACTGTTTTTAATTAATAGGCCTACAGTCTATGCTTGTCACCAGACTCATTAGTAAATGTCAAAAACTGCAGCATTGAGTGCATGAGTGCATGGATTGAATGAAAACCATGAATGTCTGCCAACTGCGTGTTTGGCTGTCTAATTACTGTATGTGAAAGCTAGCACCTTATAATGTTATAATTAGATATGGAAGTATGACAAAGATTAATCGTTTACTACATTACGTTTAAACAGCTAGATCAGCTGCTTTGACAATTTTTCTTAGCTACATGACATAGGACCTTCCATTGCCAAAAAAATATTCTAAATGTAGCAGATTGTCACTTAGATTTTTCAAGGTTCAAGTAACAAATATCTAGATCACACTTTGTTTGTTACCTTCTTTAGAACAGTTTTCATGATTGACATAGAAAAGTACAAGCAAAGTACAGTAGGTATACAAGCACATCTGGCGTTTACATTTGTCTGACAGTGGATTGTGTACGAGTCTGCAAGTAGATCCAGTCGCTGCTCAGTTGCATCTAGCATATTCTCCATTAACTCACAAACTATTCCATGTGGCAGGGGATAGCAACTGCACCACTGGCATTGACTGGGTGCAATGAAGGTGAACATGTCACGAAACCAAGTATCTCAGAAACTACAACGCAATGCCCTATCTATTGCTCCTTCCATTGTTGCAAAGGCAAAATTCTGTGCCAGTAATATGAAAACATCTAGCTAGCCTGCTATTTGGTTTCATGTTACAGGAAGATACTTTTGGGCACGTTTACTTCTACAATGAATTGTGGCAGTTATACATTAAAAGAGAGCCTGTCGAGAGTGTTGGTGGAGGAAGGAAAAAAGACACTGCTAGATGGAATATGATTAGAGTATCCACTATATCTGGGCACTAGCAAATGCCCTAAAAATTAACGCATTAGAGGTCAGATCTTTGTCAGACCCATCAAAGAGATAGACAAGGAAGCAATTTGTCCATTACATAGCTGAAAGTCAAAGACACCTCCAACTCAAAAGTAGCTTGTCTCCTTTCTACAGTAGGGCCTAAAAAGTAATACACTAGTTAGAAATATAGCTTTAAATATTTTTAATTGAACGTTAAGTACGATAGATAAATTCTATTTTGGCCCATTATTTTCAGCTACTGGTCAATACAAGCAGACGCGTAGTTACTAATGTTGTACTTTTAATCAGACTGGCCGAATAAGTAGTATACAGTGGCCGTTTAAAATAATATTTGATCTGACATTTGTATGGCTCATGAGAAAAAATTATATTGCTCACTGGACATACAAACTGGATAAAGCTTCCGTACATTGCCATATATCTTAGTGTATGTACACCCATGTAAAATCAAACAAATTCACTCAAACGGCACAACAGATTCACAGCAATTACAGAAGATAGAACACACTGTAACAGTGCCCGAAATAGTCTTTGACTGAAAAACGGACATCATTTTCTGTCAATTTGCCGGACACTAGAAAAGTCTAGTCGGACATTCCAATCCTGGCAAATACTAGTTATCATATACCATTTAACATATATATATATACATATATATATATTCCTCATCAATACATTTTCTTTAATCTACTATAGTTTCCTAACCCCAATTCCAACATGACTGTCTCAAATTAACCCAAAAGTATCTTCCCTTTTTTCAAATACTAGTCTCTCTAAAATTATCTTAGAATAGTAAAGCCAAAGTTGGATGGACAACTGTTGATAGAGGTGTGAAGTGGATTGGCTTACGATCAATTGGTTTTGCAGTGCTAATCTCCATTTCGAAATGTCGAGGCTGTGAGACAACCAAAGACCAAAAGTTTCAACGACAAAGGTTATATACATTCTTGCTGGGTCCAATGGACATTTGCTTGGGAGTAAAGACTTTGAACCATCTCTTTGAGGAGTGTAGCAATGACACGTCCAAAAAAACGTGTACACACTGATCCCACCACATCTTTTGAAACATCTGAGTCTCCCACATTGTATATACAAGCACAAGAAACGAAGAAGTCTGGGCGAAGGCATATGTTTCCCCATTCAGATCTATAGTTGATGGTTACTATAGTAGCTTAATTTATGACAATTATGATGGGTTGCAGCAGTAATTCAAGGTTGGTACACGTGTCTATGTCAATGTACCAACACGTGTTCGTGTTGCCAAACCAAATCTTATTTAATACACTGCAAAAACAGGTTGATAAAGGATACTTGCCACGGCATCTAGCTCATTGATTCCTGACCAAGTGCCTGGTTCCATGGGAATAGATGACACTTTGATATTGCATGCCTTTGATAAAAGAGTCCCAGGTATGCAATTAGTACAACACACCTGACAAATTACTAAAAATGTTTAACTCAAAAGTGGCCATAGTTTGAGATAGCAATGAAGAGATAGACAGACTTTCATCGCATCCTTAACTTTGCTTTGCTTGGCTACAAACCCATCCGTGTAAATTTCTGCATGCCCGCCTTCGACACCACTCCTCCTTTGACTTCAGTTGACGTGTTTTTCCAGTGACTTTCAGAACACATACACACACATACACACACACACACACACACACACACACACACACACACACACACACACACAGAAAAACGCACACAAACACAAAGAACCATACACGCACGGACACACTCACACAACACAGACACACAGGCACAGACAAACACACACAGAAACACAGAGGTACCCACACAGAACCACACACACACACACACACTCGCCCACAAACAGACATGTGTACGCACACACAAAAACACACACACACAAACAAAGACACATACAACAACAAGTAAACACACACACACACACACACACACACACACACACACACACACACACACACACACATACACACACACACACACACCAACAGAGACACAGACACAGACACTCACACACACACACACACACACACACACACACACACACACACACTTATACACTCATACTTAGTCATGCACGCACGAACATACATAAACACACACACACACACACACTCGCCCACAAACAAACATGTGTACGCACACACAAAAACACACACACACAAACAAAGACACATACAAGAACAAGTAAACACACACACACAATCACACACACACACACACAGACACACACACACCCACACACAAATACGCACAAACAGACACACACAATGAGAAAAAAACACGGATACACACTCACACACACACACACACACACACACACACACACACACACACACACTTATACAGACGCTCACAGACATACCCGCTGAGGCATACATACACACACACACAATCACACACACACACACTAACACACAAACACACACAGACACACACACACACACACACACACACACACACACACACACATATACTCAAGCATATATGATGCTTATAAAGCTGAATTTGTTTGATTTGTGATACTTGAACACAACAATCGCATAGTACTGTACCCTTAACTAGAAATCTATTTTATAATGTGTGTGACATTGCCGCTTTTCTAATAGTTCTAAATTATTGAAAGAACAACTTTTTATTAATTAAGAATATCTAGAGTACGTAATATAAGCGAGAACAATTCAGCAATATTGTTATACCACTGCAATAAACAGCATGGAAATTCATTAAAGTATTTGTCATTAAACTGAAAACTTCTGCTAATGCATCTAGAAAAGTATTGCTGCTAGTCTCTTGACGTAATTACAATAACCTCGATATTGTCATATATTTCCAAAGGGTATTGGCAGTTCCTCGTGGAGACGGAAGATGTACACAAAACTGCGTTTTTGGTACATAATTGCATCTATGTGTTTTTCAGAATGTCTTTTGTATTAGTCAACTCTGCAGCTACTTTGGTGAGAGGATTGAGAAAGTTACTGAATGTACTGTAGTCCTTTTTTTTAATAGAGTGCCAACATTCATCAGGATTGTCGATGAAATTCTGTTCCCTCTCCAAATTATCTATAATTGTTGTAATAGAAGCACCATCGGTGACAACCAGGGTTGATGACAACTGAGTACGACCTCTTTCAGTCACTCTTAGTTCACGCATGAAAATAACCCAGGAATAGTCGCCCAAAATCTTCAAAGTAACATCTGCTTCTACCGGCTGAAATGTTGAATTGGCAACAATGTAGACAAAAACACAGCAAAGAGACTCTGCATTTGTAGAGACAGTGAACCATGCCTTTGGTAAAGCTAATGGACTCATTATGTCATCAAAATCAAATGGGCCAGAAGTTTGGGAATGTCGATTCTCAACAATAGAGACATCCTAACATTATGAGAAAACAGTGTTTCTGTCACACTTTAGTACATTAATTACAATTATAATCCAATCTTATACTTCTGTTTGAGTTACACAGGTTATGCTTTTATTCAGAGGTGTCTGAGTATCCTGTAAATAAGCCAATATTAGTCACATTATCTTGTGTACTGTTTATGCCATCAATGGAAAGGCTAGGACAATACCATCAAACTTGGTCAAGGCTAAACTTGCACGATTCAACTTCAAGTTTCTCCCTGGCAGCAGACTTCCTTCTCTCCCTCATATTTTGTAAGTCAGATACATCTTTCGCCCATCTAACATATTGGAACATATTTCTCCAACGTGGAGCCATACTTGCTGTACGCTCTAATACTAATATAGCTTTGGTTGCACTTGCACAATACCTGATACAAATCTTTATTATATTAGTTTAATTCAATGTCCTCAGCTTCTCAAGTACCCATTTCCAATCTTGAAAGGCACCCAAAACAGAATTTGGAACCTATTACTACTTGTGAACTATCAAGGTCACGATGAAGGTACACAAAGTGCAGACCAGAAAATATAACCTTTTCTCTTTTAGGATACTAGTGTACTGAACTACGTACCTTTCTCAGCGTCTATGATATCTAGGTCCACTGACGTAATACCGCCTGCTTAGTTCATGCGCTTTCCTCGGCTATGTGAGCTCTTATCCCACTGCTAAAGGTACACAAACTAGACGACGTCAGGTTTGCTCTCCGAGATTTTTGTACAGGAAGAAGACCCATTTATATTTTCTCTGTGTATTTCTTTCGTCTCCCTAAGTTATGATATCATTGATATGGCTATTTTCACTTACTTCTTTCACTAGTGAGTGCTTACACATTTGCCAGTAACTCTGAAAGACTGCGAACAACGAGAGATACCAAAGTTGTCCGTTTCATCGCTGTACGAATGGCACTGGGTGAAACTGACCTGGGCTAGTCTGCTGCAACTTGCTGTAAACGTAAAGGTCCACTGTTTTGCGACTGTCATTTTGTGAATGCAGCGCAGAACTGTCTTACGTGGTGAGTGCACGTGACAACGTAGCACTAGCTTTCTGCATAGTAGGAATGTCGTAAAACCATTTCTTCTAGTACACCGAACGTTTCTATCCGTTGCTTCCCACTTTTACCCAATAATTCAAATATTTCTGTAGTCGTTCAATTCTTCTCAGAGCTTACATTAACGAGAATCAGCAGCACAAAGTACACGCGGTCAAGCACGATACATTCCATTTTCTGCGTACTAGTAATGTCTCGCCAAATCGCTTTAATGTAACTTGACAAATCATGATTTACATAGAATGCTTATAGCAATTCATAGAAATGTATTACAAAGTTTGAGATTATTCTGACGTAATCTTCTCCAAACTCCAAAATTAGACCAAACGATCGACTTCTGACATTTTGATGACATGCAGTCACTTCTGCTGATAAAAAATGACGTCTAGAAATTAGCTTCTTGTGAACGTTTGGTTTCCTCATATTTGCGCACGACTGTCATCTTGTAACAGGTCGCGCAAAACTGTAGTACATACTTAGTGCACATGACCACGTGACACTAGTCTTCTGCATAGTAGGAATGTCGCTAGAACTTTTGTTCTAGTATACGGACCATTTCTATCCGCTGCTTCATTTCTGCACTAGTTTAATGTTTTTCTAGGCTCCCGTTGACGAGAATCAGCAGTGCAAAGTACACGTGGTCAATCACGACAGACGTTATTTTCTGCATTCTTGACAAAATATAGCTTACATTGAATGCTTTCCACAATGCATAGAATCATATCACAAGGTATCTGATTATTCTGACGTTACCTTTTGCAAATTTCAAAATTCGACCTAACGATTGATTTCTAAGGTTTTGATTATATGCAGTCACTTATAAAATTTGACATCAAATGATTTTCACAATGCATACAACCGTATCACAAAGTTTCTGAATAATGTTACGTCATTTTCTAAAATTTTATAATTTGACCAAATTATAGTGTGATTGTGTGTGTGTGTGTGTGTGTGTGTGTGTGTGTGTGTGTTTGTGTGTGCGTGTGTGTGTGTGTGTGTGTGTGTGTGTGTGTGTGTGTGTGTGTGTTTGTGTGTGTGTGGTAGAATAATGGTTGTTGGTGTTAGAAACCATGGCATGTTTTTTCTAGCAAGGAAAAATTATCCAATGTTATTTAGTTTAAATATGAATTAGTTATATATATTAGAAATATACATTGTAGTTTGTAGTTTGTTTGCTACTCTCAGGGAAAATTGCTTGCTAGAACATTCCTTGCTAACAAACACTCAAGATTACAACTTTTAAAATGACTCGTATAGCCTGTCTCTAGAACGTTTTTTGCAAATATTGATAATATCTCAAAGACGCTGTGAACACTTTTGGTAGTTGAGGAAACAGGGAGTTGATTTATATGTTATCTTCACATTTGCAGCCACTACGAAATATAATTTACTTGCACTAATTGTGTGCGCAGGAGATTCCAAATTATTACAGAATTTCCAAAAACTTGGAATACTATACAACTTTGTCCAAGCATCTACAGCTATTTCTCAGCTTTCTGTTTTCTGTTTCAACGGCCACACCCAGTCCAACTGCATATCGACGCACAGTCTTATATCTAAAGATTGCTCATTATTTGGCCCAAAGTTTCAGGAATAGTTCCCGACGGAAGGCAGCATCTTGTCACACGCAAGCGTAAGCGCTTTCACGAATGAGGATCCACTATCAAAAATTGCAATTGGAAAGTGCAAAACTATTTAACCATCCTTGACAGGCTTAATAAACCTAAGCCCCCAAACAGTTGTTTCTGCTCCCCTCATTGTACTCTTCAAGCAATCGCTCAGTGCATCTTCCGAATGCACAAAACCTTCTGCAACAAGAGCAACTGAAAATGTTCCGTTGAGTGTCACAATCGCTCCGCAGCAGATTTATGGTATGACGAAAATTAATAGAAGTTAATGTGTGTGTACATCGCTAAGTCACTCTCTTCTGCA
>NC_085086.1:3897544-3927544 GCF_963422355.1 Corticium candelabrum
TTTCTAATTTTGTTGTTACCTCTTCGTTACAAGACTAGTCAGACTGTAGACGAGAGTCCAAAAAGAGAGGTGCGTATTGTTCTATAAGGTATATGTATAGCTTGTAATAACGTCTTAGAAAGAGAAATTGACAAGTATATTTATTAAGCAGTTTCAAATTTATGTGCTCAATGATAGCAATAATAATAACAACAATAATAATTATTATTATTATAAAACACAGTGCTTCTTGAAACTAGACCGATCTTGTTAGTTATAATTATAATTAAAATATATAAATAATGAAATGAACAATAAATGTAAACGAGTCTATTATCGTGGCAGTTTAGCACAATATGAATCTATTGGTTTTTTAGAAAAGGAAACGAGTCAAGTTTTCAAACGCAACAGGGGCTAAAAAAAGAAAAATTGAGGTATTGCATTGCCTTCAGCTTTAAATATGAGAACAAATACTTACCTGTATCTATCATCGAGTAATCATAGATAAGTTAAGCATGCAGAGTTCTTATCACTATATTGCCAATTAGGCGTTAATAAAAGCATGTTGTTTATATGACCTGTGCTTGTAGCGATACATTGCTCAGAAATAGAGATAGAAACCATTTTGGGGGAACTTGACAGTGGTGGCTACATCACAGCACTTTTGGCAGCATGTCCCGTCAAAAGTCCGACAAATTTTGGAAGAAAAGTTTCTATGAAACAATCTTTGGCTGCATCTCAGCACATAGTCATGGCCGGGCGATTCAGTTCAGCAGTGATAAAGATAATAAACAAACTTTTAAATCGCTGCTACTTCAAGAACGAGGCAGCAAAGAACACGGACCGTGATGATGTTATGAAACTTTTCGGAGTACGAAGTGATTGGAGGTTTTCAGCCAAAGCACATCATGCAGCTTGTCATATCCTTTGCAGATGGTATCTAGGAACATGGATTACGACAGAACTAAATACCGAGTAGAAAGATTTTTAAAAGAGTAGCAGTTTTAGTTATTGGGAATTTAGTAATGTTACAGTTTATATGTATGTATGTCTAGATATATATTGTAGATCTGCATCAATCTTAATTCTTCTCATTCTTTTCGAAGTAACGTCTGATAGCTAACATTTGAAGCTGTTGGAGTTTAGTTGATTGACGATTTGGCAAGACATTAATTGCTAATAAAAATGGCTGCCGAAAGGTACGACCTCGTGAAATTTAGCAACAAACGGCTCAAAATCGATGAATTGAGCCACAATTTAAAATTATTGCGTTTGTTCTTATAAACTGACACAAAGTGGATGAGTGCACGGATTTCCCAGGAATAGCGAGTGGGCGACTTTACAAAATAACTATTTATTTCCAGATGACTTTTGAAAAGTGTTTCTAAGACATATCAGAGTACATTCTCGTTACACTGCAAAACGATATCGATTTTGTTTAGCTAAGGCGAATTCCAGTCAAACTTGATTCCTTGAGTTCTGCGCGGCCTAAACAAAATGACAGTCGTTCGCAAATATGATGAAACCAAACGTTGCACAAGAAGCTAATGTCTAGACGTTAATTTTAATTAGCAGAAGTGACTGCATGTAATCGAAACGTCATAAATCGATCGTTTGGTCATTTTTGAAATTTGGAAAAGATGACGTCAGACCAATCAGTAACTTTGTGATATGATTCTATGCATTGCTGTAAGCATTCGCTGTAGATCTTGATTTGTCAAGTTGCATTGTAGCGATTTGGCGAGACATTACTAGTATGCAGAAAATGACGTCTTTCGTGCTTGACCACGTGTACTTTGTGCTGCTGATTCTCGTCAATGCAAGCCTGGAAAAACATTGAACGAGTGCAGAAATGTTTGAATTATTGTGTAAAAGTGGGAAGCGGCGGATAGAAACGGTCGGTGTACTAGAAGAAAAGTTCTAACGATATTCCTACTATGCAGAAAGCTAGTGCCACGTGGTCACGTGCACTCACCACGTAAGACAGTTCTGCGCGGCCTACCAAAATGACAGTCGTTCGCAAATATGATGAAAACAAACGTTGCACAAGAAGATAATGCCTAGACGTTAATTTTTATCAGCAGAAGTGACTGCATGTCATCAAAACGTCAGAAATCAATCGTTTTGTCGAATTTTGAAATTTGGAGAAGATGACGTCAGAATAACCAGAAACTTTGTGATATGATTCTATGCATTGCTGTAAGCATTCCATGTAAATCTTGATTTGTCAATTTGTATTGTAGCGATTTGGCGAGACATTACTAGTATGCAGAAAATGGTGTTTGTCGTGATTGACCACTTGTACTTTGCACTGCTGATTCTCGTCAACTGTAGCCTGGACAAACACTGAACGAGTGCAGAAACGTTTGACTTATTGTGTAAAAGTGGGAAGCAGGATAGAAACGGTCGGTGCACTAGAAGAAAAGTTCTAGCGATATTCCTACTATGCAGAAAGCTAGTGTCACGACGTCACGTGCAGTGACTGTGTTGTGATTGCTGGACAGTTGGAAGCAACTTCGTGTTCGTTTATAGGTTGAATAGAGCTGCTTTTAGCGCAGTCTGACCGGATTTAGCACGTATTCCTAGTTACCAGAAAGATTCCTGTTATGCAGAAATTACCAGAAAAAAAGATGAAAAGGTCCTGCAATGTACAGCATTTGTGAATTTGAATGAATTAATTCTCAAAATGAATTTGAGAATAAAGATGTCAAAATGTGGTTGAGTGTTTCGATCTTACTGCGACAGCATTTTGTTGCAACGTCGACATAAAACTACTGCTATTACAGACTCTTGTAAAGGTCAGGGCGTATTCTGTCTATCAGAAGATGACAACCGAAGAAAAAGCAAACTATGCAGAGCTTATATGTTATACGACCCAACTCAACTGCGTTTTTCGCCTACTATGATCGAAAGTCGTCGTCACGCAATTTAGGTTCGATCGACCAAGCACCGTCCGTGGCCTGCTAGTTCGACCTACCTACTACACACTGATGCAAGTTTTCAAGTGGCGGTGATCAGAGCGCGCGAATCTATTTTGTCAGAACGGAGAAAACTTGGAAAGCGAATGGATAGTCATGTTCGAGCGATTGAAGATCAGTGATGTGAGTTTGATGGAGCGGCTCGACCGGATTGAGCATACATTTCATTCGGTGAGTGTAACCAGTGCGTCCGTCACTCCAGATTAAAACCGTTTGGTCCGTCACTCCTGGCAACAAAAAGCGGAATGTCGCTGTTGCGTGTTGTTATGTCTGCAGCAATTTTGACCTAACTATGCTCTATACAATAAGGCAAACACAATCTGGTTCACATGTGTTGACCGGAAGTTGACCGGAAATTAACGAAAAGTAGATCGAATGTGCTGGGAGGCGTTTGCACGTCACCATTGCTTTACTTCTGGTGCAAAAGACTGATTTCCGGTAGAACATTGCAATTTCGACCAAACTCTTAACTGGAAGTTGTGTTTATTCAATTAGTAACATTGAGGCCGTGTTTCCACTAGCTGTACCTTAAACTAGTTTAACTTAAACAGGTCTAAGAACTAAACCAGTTCAAGAAAGCGACTGTTTCTACTAGGAACTTGCACATCCGGAATGTGTAAAACAAACAGTCTAGGAACGCCTTATTTTGAAGTATTGGGCTGCTTTCTCGCCGAGTCAGAGCAACTGTTAGTTTTCACTGATTCAGCATCTGCTAGTAGGAATTTGCATGACGATGACAAAGGACACCGTCTTGTCTCTCTCCGTAGCTACTGATTTCTTTCCCCTAGCTAACGACCATTACATCTTTGAGGGCAATCCTATCCCAGCAAAACAGTAAGTATCATCAAAACAACAACATTGTGGGAAGCCATCTAAACAAGCGCGCTACTGTCACGTGACAGTTAAACCTAAACCACTTTGCTAAACCTACTTTGAAGTGTGTTTAGGAAAGCGGTTTAGGTCTAAAATAGAACTGGTTTAGTGCAGGTGGAAACAGGTGAATTCTTAAACCAGTTTAGCTTAGACCACTTGTTAAACCGGTTTAGGCACTAGTGGAAACGCGCCTCGAGTGTTTATTTTCTGTCAACATCCGGTTTGGATGTGGCTTCCTGTATACTTCCGGTCGATATTAAAGCTATATAGTATCACTTTCTGTTTATTTTCGACTTAGGGTTAGTAGGACATCCCATTTCGGTGCTGGGATCTTTGTGACCTCGAATTAAATGATTTTTGATTAATTTTTAATCCTAGGCTTATATTGAAGTGAGAAGTCTAAAACCCAAGTTTAAAGAATTTAAATTAAATTTGGCCAAATTAGGAAATGTTAGTTTTTTCAAACTACATTTGCAGAAAAAGAATTTTTGACCACTTAACTTGAAAAATTCGATTTTTAATTTGACCTAAGTGTTTATGGATGATGAAGGTTTCCAAATTCAAAGTTTGGTTTTAATTAATGAACTTTTAATTTTCAATAAATTTGGGTACCACCACACCCTAACACTTCCGGCGGATGTGTACGGGAAGCCACGTCCATACCGGACATGGACCTGGTATATACCAGTTATGGGCCGGAAATTGACCGAAAGTAGATCAAATATGTTGGGGGGCTTTTTCTCTTCACTTCCGGTTTACTTTCGGTACGAAAGACCGACTTCCGATAGATCTCGGGGATTTCGGCCAACGTCTAAGCCAGAATTTGCGTTTATTTAATTAGTAACAGCGAGGGATTTATTTCCGGTTTACATCTGATTTGGATGTGGCTTCCGGTATACTTCCGGTCCCCTTGCATTGTATACTATTATATTATATATAAATAATAACAGTTGTGTTCGAAAGTTTGTGAACTCAGATCAATCTTAATTAATACATTATTATCTACTTTACATCAACAATATCATACTTGTAACGCACTGCGTATAGTGGAAAACGGTCAAAATTTATGAACAAAGTCATTTGATGACAATAGCCGACTTTCGCAATGATCAATTAAGCCTAATCAAAAATGAGCTATGAGTAAAAGTATGTGAACCCATCTTTAATACTTTAAGGCCGTGTTTCCACTAGCTGCACCTTCAACTAGTTCAGCGTATATGGGTTTACGAACTAAACCAGTTCAAGAAAGCGACTGTTTCCACTAGGAACTTGCACATCCGGAATGTGCAAAACAAACATTCTAGGAACGCCTTATTTTGCTGCTTTGTCGCCGAGTCAGAGCAACTGTTGGTTTTCACTGATTCAGCATCTGCTAGTAGGAATTTGCATGACGATGACCAAGGACACCGTCTTGTCTCTCTCCGTAGCTACTGTTTCTTTCCCCTAGTTAACGACCCTTACATCTTTGAGGGCAATCCTATCCCAGCAAAATAGTCAATATCATCAAAACGCGTACGACATTGTGGGAAGTGCGCTACTGTCACGTGACAGTTAACCTAAACCACTTTGCTAAACCTACTTTGAAGTGGGTTTAGGAAAGCGGTTTAGGTTTAAAATAGAACTGGTTTAGTGCAGGTGGAAACAGGTGAATTCTTAAACCAGTTTAGCTTAAACCACTTGTTAAACCGGTTTAGGAACTATTGGAAACACGCCCTAGTTGGACCCTTCTTTGCTTCAATTACTGATAGTAATCTACGGAAGCAGTAGTGGCGGGTTGATATCAGTCCGCCGTTCTTGGCCGCATTGATATCAATGAACACGAATATAGTAGCGCGCGTTACCAAATGCGTAACGTGCTTTAAATTTAACTTTTGTAATATCAATGCAACAATTTATTTAATATTAATGTACTATAACGTGCGCTATTCTAGATACAATAGACGCCTTGTATTCTCGTTGTATTGTAAATAAACGAACTGTGGAACGTGTGTGCGCGCTCTTCGATCAGCAGCTCAGTCCCTTCTTTTAAAGGGGGCCCCAGTTTGGGATCGTCGTTTGCTGCACCTCGTGAAAACGGTACAAATCGACTTTCCAGTGAATTGGAGACGAGTAGTGGGTTTCAGAAGCCATACTCTTGCGATGCGATGATTGCTGGTGCACTGAAATCTTTTTGTATGTTTAAATAATTAATTAAATATTAATAATAATTACAAACATAATTAGACAAATACACACATGCACACATCTAGTTGTACATGTGTTCAGTAATGATGTAGTCGTTATTGTAGAGTTATACATTGCAGAAATTTCGAAAAGATAATTTTAAACTTAATGCACAACCTAAAAGGTCCTTCGGTTGAATTATTGTGGGAATTTATGTTATTTTGTTTCTGCTGTGTATGAAATCTCTACAATAACTAGTATATCACATGTGGGTGAGCGACGGTCATCTGTGTATGTGTACGTATATATGGTATGGTTCATTGCTATTGCCGCCACTCACCCTGGACAAGCAGCAGATGCAGGGGAAAGAGAGAAGGATCTCAAACATGATGATGATGTTTCGCAGGCTCGATCACAATTTTTTCCACTGGCTGTGGAAACTCTTGGATTGTAGTCTCCTCAAAGTTTGGAAACTTTGAAAGTTATCGCCAAGAGAGCTGCTTACCACTGCAACATTACTACCAGCCAGTCTGTGTGCCAGCTACATGAACAGTTATCTGTGTGTCTGTGGAAATTGTCGACAGTTATCTGTGGATCTAGTCGACAATTGCAAAATGTGAAGTTTGCATGTATGTGATCAATAATGTAAGCTGTCTTTTTACTAACTAGATTACTTACTTGAAATGGAAGTAGATGAAATAGGCCTCTGGTAAAAGTTCGATGGCTCCTACGGCATGGGTATGTGTCTAGACACAGTAGACACTGACATGCACATATTGCGTAATACGAAGATTTACAGAAACAAATTGTTGCGCTTTTCCTTTCAGTAAACTGCAACAATTCTTTTGTGTCGACCCCAGGTTTGGAAATCCGTTTCCTACACGTTGTTTTTAGGTACAAAACCGCAAATTGATCTTCAAGTGACCTGTATGTGATGAATTAGTTCCACAACCTGTCTTCTTATCATATAATCGTGAATAGTTTGACTTGCTTGAAGTCTACTTTGTAAGTTTCTGTGATTGATGTATTAATCACACACACACACACACACACACACACACACACACACACACACACACACACACACACACACACACACACACACACACACACACACACACAAAGAATTATGTTTGTACATGTGATTACAGACAGACAGACACAGACAAACAACAGGTTCACGTACTTGTTATACGTATATCTGTGTATATAATTAAATAAATTTGTAATTCATTTGTTTACTACTTAGGTCTCTAAATGTATACCCTCTCACCATTTATCACACTCGTCTGCAGATAACCCCACCCCTTGTGCTAGTAAAAGCCATCTATCACGCTAATCATAGGATAACATACACATCCAGCAGTATAATACAGATCTAAGTTATATAAGAAGACAGGTTGTGGAACTAATTCATCACATACAGATCACTTAATTAAAGGTTGATTTGCAGTTTTGTACCTAAAAACGACGTGTACAACAGAGTTCCAAACCTGGGGCTGACACGAAAGAAGTGTCGCAGTTTGCTCAAAGAGGGAAAAGATCAACAACTTGTTTCGGTAAATCTTTGTATTGCATAATATGTGCATGTCAGTGTCTACTGTGTCTAGACACATACCCGTGCCATAGGGGCCATCGAACTTTTACCAGAGGCCTATTAATCTACTTCCATTTCAAGTAAGTAATCTAGTCAGTCAAAAGACAGCTCACGTTAGTGATCACATACATGCAAACTCCACATTTTCCAATTGTCGACTAGATCAAGGTAGTCTCAAATTCCAGACCAATTTTGCAGCTCCACGGGGCAGTTGAAGTACGAGGCTACCTTTACACATGCTAGTTAGTGCACGTTAGGCTGGACCACCTTCAATTTACTTGCTATGGGCCTGCATACTATATATATATATATATATATATATATATATATATATATATATATATATATATACTGTCTGTAAAATTATGGTTGTATAACGCTAGAATGATTTCTAGCCGCATGCTTGCGGAAGTAGATAATGTTTTAAGTTGGGACTTTCCTGTATGCTATTACAGTAGGACACCACTTATCCGACACTCAGTTATCCGACAGCACGGATTATCCAACGGTGCATGACTTGTCTAAACTGCGAGGCTATGCGCACGCTAGGATATACGATTCCTGTGCGTACAGTACTGTATCCGTGATCCACGTGTTGTCAAATTAAATGTGAAGCTCTAGAAACGATTCTTCAGTACCTGGAAGAACAACCTAAAGTTTCAGTAAGCACAATGGTCCTACTGAATGGGCTGCTGATGAAAACGACAGCAAGAAGAGTGAAAGCATTGATCCAGACTAAGATTATAGTTGTTACTTTAAGTCTTGACAGTTCCCATTAGTGTTCTCCCTAGTCAAAAAAGTTGTACTGTATTAGTTGTTACATGTACAATTAGATGTTGAGTTTCTTTATGTATTCTGCAGCTGTTTTTCAAAATACGTCAGTTATCCGACGTTTTCAGTTATCTGTCGTCCTTTCAGTCCCATGCCCGTCGGACAAGTGGTGTCCTGCTGTAGTTGTTCAATAAAATTTATATATATATATATATATATATATATATATATATATATATATATATATATATATATATATATATTATACACATACACAGATGACCGCTCACCCACACATGTGATATATTAGTTATTGTAGAGATTTCATACACAGCAGAAACAAGATAACACGAATTCACACAATAATTCAACCCAAGAACCTTTTTTAGTTGTGCATTAGGTTTTGAAATTATCTTTTGGAAATTTCTGCAATGTATAACTCTACAATAATGACTACATCATTACTGAACACATCTACAACTAGATGTGTGCATGTATGTATTTGTCTAGGTTTGTAATTATTATTAATCAATTTAATTAATTATTTAAACATACCAAAAAGATTTCAGTGCACGAGCAATCATCCCATCACAAGAATATGGCTTCTGAAACCCACTACTCGTATCCAATTCACTGGAAAGTCGATTAGTACCGTTTCCACGACGTGCAGCAAACGACGATCCCAAACTGGGGCCCCCTTTAAAAGAAGGGGCTGAGCTGCTGATCGAAGAGCGCGCACACACGTTTCACAGTTCGTCTAATTAGAATACAACGAGAATACAAGGCGTCTATTGTATCTAGAATAGCGCACGTTATAGTACATTATTATTAATAAATATTGTTGCATTGGTACCTGTCACGTGCAGTTGCAGGAACGGGAAAGCGTCTGGAACCGAGGCTACCGTACATGTCAGAGCCATATATGGCTTTGGTACATGTACCCGACAGGTACGTATTTATATCAACTTTTACCTCTCTGCCTCTGCTATGCGGCCGAAAAGGGGTTTGGTACGGAAACCGACAGGTACGTATTTATATCAACGGGCACCTCTCGGCCACGTAAATTTTTTCGGCCCAGTTTGAAAAATCCCGGATATGACGGCACGTGCATAACTAACGCGCACTAACCCACAGTCATTCTCCATAGCGTGCGTGCGGTTCTATTCGTTTGCACTCTAGAAGCCGCCATTTGTGACGAATAGAGGGATTGCAACTGGCACTTTCATTTACTTTTGAATGTGAGCGTGAGATGAAGAACTCATCAAAGCATTGTCTCTCAATAATATAATTCTAGAATATTTTTACAGGTCTGTACTATTGTTTGACAAATTGTTGCTATTCAGATCTAGAAAGTTGATGTATCAAATTTTACTCGACTACTTTCATCATTGCAAAATAACACAACATGTATTTGTTACATTATGCTAAATTATGTCTAATACTTATGTTATGTTACATTATGTTATGTTATCTTGTATTATGTTGTGTTGTATCATAACTCAACACAGCATAACATAACAATGCAATATAATGCAACATAATACAACATACCACAACATAACACAATATAACATAAACAACATTACAATATAACATCTCATAACACAATGTCACATACTACAATAACATTGACCATGGATTAAAGATAGCATATTTGCGGGATGAGAGAGTGTATTGGTGACCTGATGCTCTCTCTTGTGGTGTGTAAATGATCTTTCTCTTCTTTACTGATTTTTCTAGAGTATCATCTGATCTAGGTGAAAGGTACACATTGTATAGGACTGTTGATCTTCGCCTCCACCTTGCTTGTGTAACACTAAATAGACATCAACTTTTGCCAGGTCTTGTCAATTTGGGAAATTCAAATTGACAATGATGACGTAATTGCTAGTGTTTTAGTTAAATTTCTGAGTTTCTGTGCAGAATGTAGTCAGTGTAAATGCTTTATAGGAGACCATATGCATGGCGAATGGAATGGATTTGTAGCACGGACTTAGTTAATCTCATACATGTATTCTAGATTAAGGTCATGACCTGTTGTAGTCTACATACAGATACAACTACATAGTTTGAACGGCTTATGCGACTTTTCTATGTAATAATGTTCAAACAGACTAGTATTGTAGCATATTTTGAAAGTATATGTATAGATATATATCAATATTTTATATTCGGATATCAATCCTCGATAAGCATGCCTTCGTGCACCTGCAGGTGTTCCCCTGTCCCGTGCCAGACAACATTGGCACAAGAGTATCAGGGTAAGTTATAACTTCGCGGGAATCCAACAGACTCGAAAAACAATCAATGACAGCTCTTTGTTCTAGCAGAATGGCTACTTCGCAACTTTGTATAGATCCCAAGATGCTGATAACGAGAAGGTAAGACAATGCAATCACGTTCAAGTTTGTACGAGTGTGCTTGGCAGTACGTTGCGTATCAAACTTGTGGCTGTAGACTAGTTTTCAAACACATCATTACCGTTCTACTAGAATACAAATATCGACGTTTGAATGTAACAAAGGAGCTCAAACTGTGACTCCAAAAAATTGAACTCAACTGTTGTTATTATTAATTAATTAATATTACTATTATTGTGATAAAATTTTAATTTGCTTAATTATAAAATTTAGAATACCATATATATATATATATACTCGTATGCCATATTATTTTGCTGCAAACTGGCTAAACAATCTTATTAGGAAGTTTCAAAAGATGTCTGCTAGCAATTGACATAGTAAAGCAGTACGTCAAGAGTTTGTTGAATAAGCATTTTTTGAACTGCAAGAGTACGTACTAACGCTCTAGGTACACATCTTTCAAACAGAAATTGATATTTACACACACACACACACACACACACACACACACACCACACACACACACACACACACACACACACACACACACACACACACACACACACACACACACACACACACACACAGAGAGCATGGCTTCAGGCGTCATATGACATGCATGAACGTTGTGTGTTTTCGTTTTCAAGGTCTCCTTCAAGCTTGCTTCGCCATGAATGCTTGACATACCTGCACTCTGCAGTGACTAGTGAGTGACGCCTGCCAGTTGAGAGCATTGGATACCTCCCATACTACAAAGTGTACAGACCCTCGTTTAATTCTTGTCATGCCACCCCAAAGAATGTGCCAAGAGCTTTTATCTCAGCTGTTAAAGACATCAAACAAAACCCTCAGAGCTGTATTTCCCTATGGTATGTTTGATGAAGAAGGCCTTAGACAGATTTTGACAATGCATGAAGCTAAGAAAACTGAGGATGAAGTCCAATGTGAGACAGAGTGGTTTACTTCAATAGAACAGATTGTCAACAGACCAAGTAAAGGCTTAAAATGGACACCAGTTTCACTTGAAAGAAATCAGCACCTCTGACATATGTGCATTGAAGACAAAGCTGTGGTATCAGAAAACTTCTGATCTTATTATGGGCCACCTCTCTGTACAGCAGTTGTCCACACTAGTTTGTGACAGATGGGTTACAGAGGACGTGATGCAGCACACCTTTTCATTGCTTAATAGAAAATGTCAAAACAAGGACCAGGTATACTGTGCAGTATGGACCCCACTTCAGAGGACAACTCAGGGAATACAGTACTTGAAGATGCAGTTAGCTAAATGCACATCAGACTAATCTGCTTTGCCATTAACGTTCGCTTTGATGAGACAAGTGGAACAACCTGGATGGCGAATCATCTGCTATAAGGAAATCATTGGGCACTTGCAATTATCGATTTGCAAACAAAGATTTTATGGTATGGAGACTCTTTAGGATATCCCATACCAAGCAACATTGACATTGAATTTGAACCAGTACTGAATACACTGTCAAAGAAGACCTTCCATGTGACAAACTTCGATAGCCAAGGTAGCCATGTCTGTTCCTGTTTATGTAAGCACTATCCCCTCCAAACTTGTGCCTCCATTTGTGGCCTTGTTACTGTAACTGTTTCAAGTCTCCTGGCACTCTGCAGCAACTTCTTTACCTGGCATGACATGACAGGATCAGATAAAAGTTACATGTCACTATTTCTTGCAAGATTTTTATTTGATGAAGCCAACTGATCACTCACCTCGAAGTAGACTTTCAGTGGCTTCATGCATTTTGAATGACAACATTCAAATGTCTCAACTCATTGATTTCAACCATCTTGAAAAAGCATCAACCAGAAAAAGACCATTGTTGAATATTGCTCGAAGACACCCACTTGTAGAAAACCTTGAGAGTGCAACAAAACCGGTACAGAACTTCATTAAATTTCCCAGTTCTTGCTGCAAATAACAATATTATATCACTTTATTTTGTAGCTTGACATTAAGATGACGACCAATCACAAGGAAGCAGAAGAAACAGCTGATATCTGGAAATCAACTCCCAAGAAACATAAAGCTGTTACCAAGAAACATCCCATTCTCACTGCAAAGACTATCAGCAGTAGAGAGACACAGATCAAAGACATTTCTACAGGCTTGGACAAAGTAAAGGCCTCTCAAGCAAACAGTAGCGTAGAAAGCTCTTCAGGGCTCTCTATTCCAGCTATTGAAAGCACAGTACATAGTGACCAATTCTTACAGCTGAAAGCATACCTGCCACAAACAAGTGCATACATCATTGAAAAGTTTCAACAACTAGAACTAGAAACTTTCTTTGCAGCACCACAATGTGCTTTTAAAGTTCATTTTTGGCTTCAAGTTGATACAGCAGCAAGTGCACAGACATTGATACAACAGCTAGAAGAAAAAACTAAAACAACATATCGAATTACAAAAGGCACTGCATATGGCACAACAGGGAAAAAAATCATTTTCAAAACTGTTCGACACTGCCAACATAAAAGAAAAACACCAACAAAGAAAATGCCAATCAAGAAGTTTGGCCATGTCAAAGAAAGATGTGAAAGAAGCACAAGAGACAAGAAGACAGGCTGCCCATCTACACTCTCTGTCACAATTATGTCACCAGATAAACACATGAAATATACACTATATCCATGTTTGGTGAAACTGTTATTCAATCACAATCATCCAATAGATTCTGGCCATGCTCTCAGCTTTAGACCAATATCTGAAACAGCCAGAAAGGCATATGTTCACTTATTTGAAGATGGCAATTCTGCATCTAGTGCGAGACATGAATATGTCACGTCTCTTCAGCTAGAATATGATGGAAACCAAGCTATGCAGAGAGTATTAGCAGATCATTCAATCAATCCCAGCAATCAGGATGTCCAGAGATTATTCCGAAGTTGAAGGCTAATGACAGTAGGAGCAGAAAACGGTATGCCAATGTTTGTAAGGCTAAATGCTGAGATCAACCGACACAGCAAATTCACTGAAGCCGATGGAGGAAAAGTGCACATGCAACAGTATACAGCTCACACTGACAGTAAGCTAGACATAGCCAAGACCATCCTTACTGCAAACCTAAAGAAGTTAAACAGCAAACAGAAATCCATTTGTCCATGCTATTGTCACACCTCTTATGGCAAGCGTCCACAAACTTGTTCAGCAAGCCGAAGAGAGGGTGCTTTGCGATGCCACTGTCAGCTTGGACATGTTAAATACACCCGTTTTCATAATCAGCACTGCAACTGCTGCGGGGGCACTACCGTTAGCAGTACTGATGACATCAGGGGAAGATGTTTCAACTATGACAGAAGCATTTCGCATCCTGAAAACAATTTTACCACCTGATGCAGTTTTCAGGCGAGGACCACAGCTTGGACCTATGGGCATCATGGCAGACAATTCAGCTAGTGAAAGGCAAAGTCTTAGAGCAACATGGCCTCAAGCTACATTGTTTCTATGTTCATTTCATTTTTTACAAAGTACTTGGCAGTGGTTATGGACTTCCACATCTGAGGTGGACAGGAATGACCGACTCCTATTTATGAGTATGGTCAAAGACCTATTGTTTGCCAAGACTTCAGAGCAGCTTTATGCTGCCAAGAATCGAATTGACCGCAATGAGAAAGTTCAACAGCACAAGTTATTTAGAAAACGCTTGCAGCAGTATTGGGAGAGGCGTGATGAATGGTGTGTATGTCTCAGAAAAGACTTCATGACACGTGGAAACAATACCAACAACTATTCGGAGCAAGTCATTCGTATCACCAAAGACATTATATTTGATAGGTTGAAGGCTTATAATGCCATTCAAATGTTTCATTTTGTGTCTAAAACAATGGATATGTACTACAAGCGTCGACTACTTGCTTTGGCTGGCAACCAACTACATCATTTTGTAGCACTTCGGTTTACAATTTCAGGAATGAATGCAGACAAAGCACCCCTTCCACACACAATCCATGCCACTGAATCAGAAGATGTCTACAGAGTTGAAAGCAGAACACAAAAGAACCAGACTTGGATTGTAGACCTACGAGCAGGAACATGCACTTGTTCAAGAGGAAGAGAAGGGCAGCCATGTGCACACCAGCTATCATTATCACTGAAATATCGACGACACTGTCTCAACAAAATCCCAACAGCATCGGCAGTCGGACAATGTCTATATGCCCAAGTAGAAGTTGGAAAAGACGCCCTACCCCTGCAGTTCTACAGCCACCTTCACCCAAAGAAAGAAGACAACTACATGGAAACCTTAGGTGTTGAACCAGAATGGAAGCAGAAAAATGAATGCCTCCTATCAGGCCAGCAGAGTAGCACATCAGATAAGAGTGCACTCAAAGTTTCCCGTACAGCTCAGGGACATGACTTTGATACACCAGAAAATCCTCAATGCTTGTCAATTAAAAAGATTTGTCAGTACAAAACATGACTAGTGAATATGATGATGTCACAGCTGGTCTTGCAAACATAATGGAAGACATTCACCAAAAACTGGAAAGTGGAGATGAGGAATTCCTAAAATCAGTAAAAGAATTTTGCAAGCAGTACAAGAAAATTAGTGGAATGAACGCTAAGAAACTGACATCTTATTACAAGCCTTCTTTAGTATCTGCCTTTCATAACTTTTGAAAGGGGCGTGGTCATAAACTCAAATGCACTAAACGTGTAATCAGAGTACAGCCAACATCTGTCAGCAGGAGAATCATAAAGCGCTGTGGAGCAAAACACATAAAAGCTGGATGCCCTTCTTTCCACCAGATAGCATCAGCCAGCCTAACACATGAGGTCAGAAACATATGTCGCAACATTATGCCAAGGCGAAATATTCGCTCAAAAAGACTGCACTGTCTCCAAACCAGCATTGACAAAAGCAAACAAATGCTCGATAAGAATGTTATCACTAAACATGTCATTACTCGTATAATTGATACGTGTAGCCTAGTTACTTTGTTGACACTAGTTCAGCTAATTTGCTTTTAGTTACTATGTCTTAGTTAATTTACGGACACAGCAAGAGCATTAATAACTTAATTAGACAAAAGGTACAGCAATCTGAATTCATGTAGTGTGCCCAGCTTTATGTCACAGCTTTATAGATAATGTTTGAAATGCAGGATTTAACACCTGTTTTTAGGTGCATGACAATAATAGAGGAGTTGTTTACTGTGTGTGTTCACGATTGTGCGCCTTGGTCGCATAAAGGTAGACATGAGCACATTCAGACAAGAGGCCAAAGCCAAGGTATGAAACTCAAAAGCTGCAATTGTTTTATCGGACAACCCATTAATCCGCCATAGTTTAGGCAAAACCAATTGTGTCCGATAAAACAAAGTGGACTGTATTTGAACTAATACAGAAATGTATGCAAAGTACCTCATTTCATTGTTCGCTTGTGTAATCAACAATGTTTCTTTCCAACACCTGTACAAAGTCTCAACACTTTAATTCTTTCTTGCAAGCAAACCCAAAACAAATGTACATTGAAAATGCATTCTACAAGAAAGCAAATCGCAACTGCGACTGCATGTGTTGAGAAGAAACAAATAAAGCAACGCAAACATTGACAAAAGACACATTAGTCAGCAGAACCAAATGCAAGCTATACCACAAATAATACAGTCATAACAGCAGTTCTGTCACAGAATAGATCTTAAATGTACTTCTGCTATTTACAAAATGTTATTCTAAATTCCTGTCTTCCTCCTTATCTCCCTCTTGCATTATGTTGTATTATATTGTGTTGTATTATGTTATGTTACAGTATGTTGTTCTGTGTTTAATATGTTGTATTATGTTATGATACGTTATGCTATGTCATGTTATGTTAATTAACATAACTGAACATAACAACACACCATACCATAACATAACACAACATCACAAAATACAATAACATAACACAACACTACATAACATAATTCAACACAACATACCACAATATAACGTGACATAACATACACATAACGTATTATTAAACATAACATAATACAACATATCACAACACAATACAACATAATACAATATAACATGACATGACATAACATAACATAATAGAACATAACACTACATAACATAATACATAATATAGCATAACATAACATAACATAACATGACATTACATAACATCGCATATTAAATAATAATAATAATAATAATAATAATAATAATAATAATAACAGTGTATTTGGATAAATTTGCACTGCATACATTATGAACAAAACTAGGGCACAGTTGTGCCGTTCATAGTGTAAATACAGCAAAAGTTTTAGAAACATCTAAGCTACACAGTTATGATACTAGTCACTGACAAGCTGGGCAGCAGCTACTTGCAACCACAAGCTCGATGTCTCCTTGTTGTTGCAATCTCGGCTTCGTGCGACAACCTCGTAGGCACATTATTGCAGCCCCGAGAAGAGCCATATTAAATACGTCATAATACAACATAACATAACATAACACAATACAACACAACACAACATAACATACTACAACATAATACAACATTACATAAGATAACATAACAATACAAACAACATAATATAACATAACAAAAGTATTAATTAACATAATATAACATAATGTTGTATTTGTATCATGTTATGTTTTGTAATTATGCTATTTTGTAATGAAAAACATTATTAAAATAAGTATCTAGTTCTAGGTAGCTTCACGATATTAATTAATTAATGTAACAGTATTAATTTGCAACATAGAATTTATTCGCAATGTTTGTTTAGCACAGAATTGTTATCTGTAAAAATATTCTAGAATTATATTACTGAGAGACAATGCTTTGATGAGTTCTTCATCTCACGCTCACATTCAAAAGTAAATGAAAGTGCCAGTTGCAATCCCTCTATTCGCCACAAATGGCGGCTTCTAGCTACGCAGTCAGCCGCCGCCGCGGCTTGCAATAGACCTTTCACAGGGCGTGGCACTAACAACGTCATCACCTACCGCGCGCCGGTTTGGTTCGCTTTTGATGCATTGGCGTTTGTTAACCGCGTGAGTCTAGAGCCAAAGCAACAATTTTTCTTTTCGAACTTTAACTGGTGCGTATAGCGATGCATCGAATCAGGTGAGGCCTCATTAGGACTCGGCTCTTGTGTGTTTCGCGTGTTTTGCAGTGATGAACAACCTCTTTCTGATCTCTTTCGTGACTCTACCGCCTCATTTTGAGTGATGATTTAACACTGAGACTCGACAGACGTCAAATGCCGGTAGAAACGTGCGTACGTAATCTATGATGCGCGTTCTGTGTGGTACGCACTTACCAAATGGTTTGGTTTGTACCTCCTGGATACTTCCTAGAAAGTGTGGCGTTTAGGAAATGACTGACGTGAAGAGGAAGTCTTTAGACAAGTCTGGTGGTACTGAGAGGTAAGAAGAGAATATTATATGCTTGATTAATATTTCATCTTGATATAATGTCCTCAGCTGTACGTGGCTGTCATATAAATGAACCAGTCACTCAGTGTTGCTGTACTGTGTTTTACCTTTTGGAGTGTGTAGTTGCCGTGCCATCATGGTTATTTGCTGTGTTCCTGGATGTACCAATGTATCTGCAAAGGGGAAATATTTGAAGTTTTACATGGAAATTTTTGTCACATGGATAAACTTTATTTCCATTTGAATGACGCTGACTGGTGGTTGCCAAGGGATACTCTACATTGAAGTCTACCACAGTCATTTAGAGAGACTTTCCCAAAAAGACCTGCATCATTGATGCAACAGAACTATTTACAGAACGTCATTCAGATAGAGGTTTACAATCAGCTTCCTTCTCCAGATACAAACACCACCACACTGTGAAAGCATTGGTTGCAATATCGCCATGTGGTCATGTTATGTTTGTGTCAAAACTATGTACTGGTGCCATAACAGACAGGGACCAGCGGCGTAACCAGCCTTGTAAGACTGGGGGGGGGCACTCGAGCGCGGGCATTTGCACTGTAGACGGCGAGTAGTATTTCGTAGAGTTGATATTGTACTTCCTGAAGAGCTCTCACACTGTGCGGTTTTTACACTATAGACAGCAATCTACTTTAGTAACTTAATTCTCCTGTTCTTGTCTATTCTAGCAAATAACTCAATTGCTTCGTCAATGTCTATTTTTCCAGAGAGGTCTCTCTCTATTGCAAGCAAAGCCATACTGTTTAACCGATCTTGACCCATACCGGCCCGAAGATAGCTTTTTAGCCTCTTCAGACACGAAAACGAGCGTTCGCAAGATGCTGTTGACACACCCATAGTCAACACTATGGTCAGAAGTTTATACAACTCTACAAACGCCTCTTTGACTGGCAAGAGATGGTGTAAGACGTCAGATAAAGAGTTTACATCCTTCTTCCTTGCAAGAAACCGTTTGCATTCTTCGGCTTGCACAGAAATGTCCTCAAAATTTAGCTTGTAGTGGACAATCAATGGCTGCATAGTAGTTGCATTGAGAAAAGATGATCCAGGCATGCAAGCGCTACATGCCCTTATCAGTGGACGAGTCTCATGGGAAAATCGGCGCTTCATTTCTCCTATGATTGAGTCAAGCACTTCGTAGTAGACGGAAACTCTAACATAGGTTTCGACGTCCTCTGAAATAACTGGTTGCCTGCCGGTCGTTTCCATTATTACGTACTCATCTAGACGTGTTGGCTGATGGCTGACTCGATTGCGGCGCCTCGACTGGGAAAGATCACCAAGGTCCACTACGTTGTCCGAAGACGCCGATTCGGAATCCGTAATCACATGCCCTTCTGTACCAACTGAAATGGGAGAATCTGCCCTCGACCTGGTGACATCCTACAGTTACTAGCTAGCTAGTACAGACAGCAAGAGCACACCAGTCACAATTTCACAAACCTCTTGGGCTGAAAGAAAGTCAGAATTGTTTCATTTCTGCTGTTTCCTGACCGTTTCCGGGAAGCCTTCTTCGTATGTGCTTCAGTCATTATAAGCCACGTGTTCGTACATAACGTGCGCTAATTCCACTGACCGGGTGTAAGCATAAAGCGCGCTAATTCTTTTCTAGGTCAGTAGCTCATTTAGCATCTGATTCTGAACATTGGACAATAGGGTTACAAATCAAAGAAAGCTAAAAGTCAAATATTTGGGGGGGCACGTGCCCCCCAGGCCACCCCGTAGATACGCCAGTGCAGGGACTTACCTAGCAGTCTAGTTTCTCAATAAATTTGTGCCTGGAGATCAAGTCATGGCAAACAAAGGATTTGTCATTGCTGACATTCTCATGGACGTTGGGCGTCTCTTGTGCTACATCCTTTTCTAAAAGGAGGAGGTCAGTTTACTGAGGAGCAAGTCATTAATTGAATGCTGGCTTCTCTTAGAATCGACATAGAGGGGTGATCAGATGGATAACGAACCATAGCATTTTGCCATGTATAAATAACACTTAGTTCAAGCATGGATCTTTTATATAAGGTATTTACTGTTTGTTCATATCTAACAAATTTGCATCCACCTTTTGTACTATAGATTTAATTTTTGTACGGTAAACTAATAGTAATTAGTGTCATTGATATCAACTTTAGTTTGTAAAGGTCAATATATATTGGCTCTTGTTATCGTTCTGTACTCTTGTGTGTAATGCTCCATGATACAGTACCACTTGCTGTTCAATTTCATTTTTATTGTGTACACCATTTTTAATAGTAATACTCAATTATATTACTACAACATTAATTAATTGTATTAATTAACAGAACTTTATCTACTTGCTACCTAGGGTCCTTTCATTCTTTAAACGCCGCACGTTCTAGGAAGTATTCAGGAGGTACAAACCAAACCATTTGGTAAGTGCGTACCACACAGAACACGCATCTTATATTATGTACGCACGTTTGTACCCGCATTTCACGACTGTCGAGTCTCAATGTTAGATCATCACTCAAAATGACGCGGTAGAGTCACGAAAGAGATCAGAAAGAGGTTGTTCATCACTGCAAAACACGCAAAACACACAAGAGCCGAGTCCTAATAAGGCCTCACCTGATTCGATGCATCGCTATACGCACCGGTTAATGTTCGAAAAGAAAAATTGTTGCTTTGGCTCTAGACTCGCGCGGTTAACAAACGCCAATGCATCAAAAGCGAACCAGATCGGCGCGCGGTAGGTGATGACGTCGATAGTGCCACGCCCTGTGAAAAGGTCTATTGCCAACTTTGTCGCTTTCATTTCTCTATGAAATACAGCAAAATCAGAGCGAAACGACGCCAATTAACAGGTGATTATCAAAGAAGAAGGAGAATGCTTCCAGAAACTTGTGTCTAGAGTGCAAACGAATAGAACCGCACGCACGCTATGGAGAATTACGGTGGATTAGTGCGCGTTAGTTATGCACGTGCCATGATATCTGGAATTTTTCAAACTAGGCCCAAAAAATAATTTGCGTGGCCGAGAGGTGCGCGTTGACATAAATGCGCACCTGTCGGCTTCCGTACATGGAATTTACAAAAAGTTAAATTTAAAGCACGTTACACATTTGGTAACGCGCGCTACAATATTTGTGTCCATTGATATCAGTGCGGTCGAGAACGGCGGACTGATATCAACCCACTGCTACCAGCTTCCGTAGTAATCTGTTCTTGTACGATTCAATTAGATTTTGGCATCTTTGTGTTGGAATTTTCGCCCACTCTTCTTGCCAAGTTCTTTGGATGGCAAAGATGAACCTCTTTCTCTAGATCTTCCCAAAGTATTTCATTATGATTGAGGTCTGGACCGGCTTGTGTGTTTAGGATCGTTGTCTTGTTGAAAGGTCCAAGACCCTCTAAGCCCAAGTGGACAGAAGGACTAACATTTTTTGCCAAAATCTGCTGGTATTGTTCTGAATTCATTCTTCCTTCAACAAAATCAAGTCGCCCCGTGCCAGACGCTGCAAAGCAGCCCCAAAGCTTGAAGCTACCGCCGCCATGCTTTACTGTTAGGATGATGTTTTTGTCAGCAAAAGCTTCGTTCTTTCGACGCCAAACGTAACGTTGACTAGTGTGACCAAACAGTTTGATTTTCGTTTCGTCGGTCCAGAGGACGTTCTTCCAGAAGGTTGCTGATTGGTCCAAGTTTGTCGTAGCAAACTGTAATCGCATTTTCCGATGCTTTTGAGACAACAGTGGCTTCCTTCTTGCCACGTGACTGTTGAAGCCTTCTTTGTTTAATTAAGGCTCTTCGAATCGTGCTTCTGTAAACATTGACTTCAGCTGCTTTCAAAGAATTCTGAACGTCTTTTGATGACATCCGAGGTGTGTTGGTAACTTCCCGAAGGACATGACGGAGAGTACCACGTGACAACTTTGCCGTTGTTTCTAGAGACTGCCACTTGTAAATAACCTGTCGAACGGTTGAGATGTGAACGCCAAGGTGTTCCTAAATCTTCTTGTAGCCGTCGCCGTCCTTGCGCAGTTGCACAATTTGTTGTCTCAAGCGTCGTGAAAGCTCTTCTCCGCGCGGCATTGTACAATGTAAGGAACTTTGATGAGCAATCTGCGTCGTTTATCTTCTTACTTCCAGCTTAAAATTGTGGTCAGTTGCCAAAATGAAACGCAAAAAACAGTTTGCCAGTGAAATTTGATTTCTTTTTGAGACAGGAACGAGTGCATGCAAAGATTCACTTACTTTTGCTCAAGGCTTACTAAAGGATTTTATTAAATTCTCCTTTGCGAAAGAAGTTATCTTATTTTATTCACTAAAATAAGGCTTCTTGGAAGTTCTCGCTAAAAGATGCAGCTGCTACAAGTACGATATTGTTGATCTAAGGTAGATAATAATGTATTAATTAAGATTAACCTGGGGTTCAGAAACTTTCGAGCACAACTGTTTAGGTTTCTAATTAGTTTCGGTTGCTATTAATATTGCTACCTAGTTGTAATTACTAATCTGTGTTACGTTGTACGGTATTGGTTTGAAGTTGTCTAGAGTTAGTTTACATTGTTAATACCACGTTACTGTGCTCTGTTCAAGGTAGGCAGAATGACACGCCCACGCAAAACAATTCCTAATTTCACTTGTTACAAAAAAATAAGCTATCGAAGTCAAAACATAGCCATACCATTCAGCAACAACACCCCGAAAGAAGTCCTTCTAATTCGGACGTTTCGGCTGGACAGCCGGTGCGGCTTCAAGCAGTCGTCTTCTTCGTCAAATTGCGCCGCCATTCTGAAACGTACGGGAGTTCTGAAGCGCCACGTGGATAGAACGAAGTCCCGCGATCCCGGCTATCATTTGTAACGTCGTACATGCATCCGTTGTAACCGGATATATTTTATACTAGTTGTACGGTATTCGTAGGCGTCTCGCGTTCATGTGTAACACGTCCAACGGAGCTTTCAGACTGTCTACTGAAACGTCGAGTCCTAGATAGCCTATACAATACGTATTTGTTGAAACCCTAGCCATCATGGAAGTAGGCATGCAAACTTCCTAGTAGTCCAGATTACGTATATAGGCCTGGTACAGGTAGTCGTCGTTTTGCGATCGTAATCAAAACAATTGAAATGTGCAGTCTAGGTAGGCACTCAGTTCCGTTGTAACGACAGTGGTATGGTATTTACTAGTCTCGGTATTCCAGACTGTTTTCTGCACGTGATGGGAGGGAAGGGTGGGAGGAGAGAAGAAAGCAGTAAGTGACTTCGGAAGAGGCGCGACTGCTAAAGTTTAGAAACATCCGCTCCAATCAAAACTACCGCTCAAAGAAACGGCCAATCAGCGCTGTAGACAACTGCTGACGTCAATGAGTACTTTGTAATTACCTTTAAGCGAGTCTCAGACGACTGTAATAGCACAGTGGGGTGCAGCTATCACAAATGCGACGCGCTACGTGTTTTGCTCCTGATGACATGATAACTCAGCGAATAATTGTCAGACGTTACCGGACGATAAAGCCATTGCAGTGGCTGTTCCGACTTGAAGCCTTGAAGACCCTTCAACTGCTTGCTAAGCGATTTTAGTACGAGGTCGCGATGTCTTTGCCTTCTCTCTGCCGGATTCAGTAACGTCACTCATTTTCTACGTTCTCCCGTTCGTTTGTAGTCGGCTGGTAACGAACAGCTTCTGGCAATATCCCACGAGCCATCTGGTGCTTGTTACTGTTCCTAATGAATGCGGGTAATTTTATCGATTACGATGAACACCGCCTATTTCCGAAATAGAGCTGTCCCCAGACTGCTTTCTTCTTTCCTCCCACTCTCCCCTCCCATCACGTGCAGAAAGCAGTCTGGAATACCGAGGCTAGGTATATACTGACACAGAAATTGATATCAGCAAACATTGACTATCAACAGTGTTAGATGCAGCACAGTGTAGTAAAGGATTGATCTTGCTGTTACAGTGTAGCACGGGACGTGGGAATAGTTGACTGTAGCTAGGTGGCATTCAACTCCTGAAGGTGTTTCTTGGTTGTCACGTACACACAATCCCTAGCTACAATACAAAAAGATGGGGTGACAGAAGTCATTAAGCGTTTTCTTCGCCATTTGGTCACTTGCACGAATCGTTCTTAGACTCATCCGTAGTCGGACACGGAAACGATTTTATAAGGTAGGTCCTATCATGAAACGTGGTCGTGGGGAGGAGAAATTTGAGATTTTTGTGTACACACACACACACACACACACACACACACACACACACACACACACACACACACACACACACATACGCGCACACACACACACACACACACACACACACACACACACACACACACACACACACACACACACACACACACACACACACACACACACGTACCAAAAGCTCGTTGCAGCCCCCATAGAACCACGCCCATTTCTGTTGTGCGACCCGGATTAGAAGCCTCGCTACGCTCGGCAATTATGGCTACGCGAGGCTAGCGCAGTAACGCTATGCGTATATGGTAGGTGTGGTGCTAACTTCGCCCGCCATTGTCCCTAGCGACGACCAATGAGCATATCAGCATATAATTTTTGTTGCACGTGCGTTTCAATAGCTCCGTCTGGTTATTACCCGAGGCCCGGATATCCGGGTGGAGGGTATAGTAGTCGTTCGATGACCGTACGACCCAACGACCGTACGTACGACCCAAAGAGCGTATATATAGTTGGTTAGCAGAGATGCAAATGAAGCTATTCGGACCAACAGACGAGAAGTGGTGTCATTACTGACCAATAGACAGACGTGATGTCATCATGAGGCTCCACCTCTCTTTGTTTGGTAGCTGCTAACGAGAATTCGGCGATCGGGCGTTCGTCCTGTACATGATGTTTAGTCCTTTGCTTTAAGGGTTTAGCACATACATTTGTAAGTGTATGTTTCCCCAACAACAACCAGGGCGACGTGTGTAGCTGTACCTGACTTGTAACATTTTGCTTGTTCCACAGTGTTTCTGCATAGTGGTTCTGCAGTCTGCCAGCTTGAATTTTGGGTGTGCGTGGCTGAGCGGCCGTGGTGTTGTTGCAACGATCACTAATGTCGTCTTCAACAGAAATTTGGCGTTGACGGGAATTTGCGAAGGAGAACGTGGACAAAGCGGCTCGGCCGACCTGTAAGTACGCTAGTGCGTCTCTATTCAATGGAGTTTAATTAACCAGTTAAACGTAGTTGAATTCGTCTGGAGATGCGCTGCTGAGCGCACGCGCACGGCGGACTCACGAGGGGCCTGCGTTGAACGGAGCATGCGCATCGCCAGCGACTATCCGGCACGCCACAGCGCAGCAAGCGTCCCAGAGCGCGTGCGTTTCGTTTCCCACCGTCCCATCCCAATGTCTGATGAGTTCGTGCTTGGGAGGGTTTTTCCCTATTCTTCATTTTATTAAATCTCCGTGGTTATCCACGTAAAAGGTGAGTTGGGCCGGAGACCGGTCTGAAGTCCCGGATCCGCGCCGGACGTCGGTTCTCCTGGACCATGATGGGCTAGGCCGGGCTCCGCCCACTCTCCACGGCCACGCCTTCATTATGCAGGCTGGCTCAGGTAAGTGGTCGCATCAAGTCGGCAAGGTGAACATCACTGGAAAACTGACGGAAGTAAGAATTCAATTTCTGTTTTACGCTATCCACAGTCAGAGCGAACAGACACCGAGCTAATCTACATGTGCACGTGCATGTTTTCTCGCAATGATGTTTTGTTTTGGCTCTGGGGTCACCTCATTACAACAGTAAGCGACGTCTAGCTAGAGAAGCCGCACAAACAACAAGACGCCTAGAGAAGCCGCACAAAGAACGAGACTTTTACAGTCTTGTGAGCTGGAAAATCGGTGGTGAGCTGCTTGTTTGGTCTCCATTTGTAACCTAGGTTTGCCACCAACAAACAGAACAATGATCACGCCCGTTACTTCATCACTTAATGCGAAGATTGCCAGCCGGCCTAGCGTCGAGGCTCTCCGACTTGTAACATTTGTCTTGTTCCATCATTTGGAAACAACTACATTTGTAACATGCATTTAGAAACAACGCCTAGCTAATCTAGCTGCATTTGTAAGGTTCCCACATCTAATTTGTTTTGGCTCTGGTACCTATGCCACGCCTAAAACCGGCCATAGTTACGACCTCAAAAGCTGCACAAACAATCACCTGCACAAATAATGAGTTCGAGCGAAGGTTGCAAAAAATAGAATCGAGGTTCTACGGGACGTTGGCTGACGGACTGCGTAGCTACCCGTTGTACACGGTAGCAGCCAGTCACGTGACTTACCTCAAGCTCGACCTGTGACAATTTCAATAATGCTTCCTAGTTATAACCCACATCATACCATTCTGTCATACGATTTTGTCATAGCGCGACTAATTTACCTTCAAGGTGCATACCGGCCGAGGGTTTGCACTTCAAGTGCTTCTTCATTTCTTTGGTGACCAATCATCAGTTGCGATATAATTGATTAGTCTCCGTGATTGGTTCCGACGTTCGACTTCGAAAGACCTAGAATCCGACCGTTATTTCTTTCGAAAACCGTTGGGCGACCTGTTCCTTCTGCGAACGGTTTTTGGCCGAGCGACCGTTTTGGGAGACGCGTCGGCGTGAACAACTCGATTCGAGCAGACTCGCACACCGTAATTCACGTTTTATTCCGTCGGCCAACACCAGAAAGCGACAAGTTGCGTAGCCCCCCAAACCTGGGGAAGTTTCCGTAGTTGCAATCGTCAAATAGAAACCATACGAGTGCATTTGCGATTGTTTGCCGTCTTGGAAAGAGGCCGTTTCTTAGTAACAGGAGGACTAAATTGACTAAGGCCACGCCCACGCAAATTCGCAGCAACGGCGAACCGAGAGTAGGAGACGAACGTGGTCCCATGCATAAGGTCTATAGACATTAGCTATATCACGCGAAGGCTTAAACCAGTGCAGCTGTCTTTTCTAGAGCTGGAGGTAATGAAGTGCGGTCTCGAGATAGTATTTCTCACATTGCCAGTAGTTCTGTTGATGAAAGGAGACTCGTACATGGTTGTTACACTTGTGCTGCTGCGTTTGACTGCCTTGCAGCAGTAACGTGACCCTGAGCGTTCGGAAAGACAGTAAATACCGCACAAGTCGTGACAAACTCCCGGATAAGTGGCACGTACCTTGTAATACTAACTCTCTAGACGTTAGTACAAGTGTACAATAATTAACATACAACCATCAAAAACAGGACGTAAGCGTTACTGACATAAAGTGCCTAAATTCACGGCTGTACTAAATCGCTCAGAGTCATTTTTAGTCATTATCTAGTGAAGTAATGATTTCATTTAGGAACTACACTTAATTAATTAATAACCAATGAAATGTAAAGAGCCATCTACTCATCATATTCATCAGTAGAGTTTGCATCAAAATTATCAGCTTCAAACGCATTTGCAGATGCTATAGTGGAAGCAGGCTGCAAAACTTCACACGGAATAGGGTTTTCGCAATTGTCGCATTAGCACACATCTGTACATGACAAGCAGCTTCGCTGGCAAGAGCAGCGTTTAGAGCTGCACCCTGTTTTACAGCTGCAACTGATCAGTTTCAAAACGTCAACAGGTGCCGGTGGCTTCGTCGTCCATTCAATAGTTGGAGCACAGTGCAGACGTAACCAGTTCCGACTCTGTTATTACAGTTTTTGTGAATTTGCAAAGAATACTATGCGATTGCCGAAGTGCTTTTGTAGACGACGCTTCAGTTTGCTGATTTTGTAATTTGGAGTGCCAACACCTTCCTGCTTTAGAAAGTCTACAAATTTTGACCTCAAGTCAGACATCTTGCAAATAATCCTTCATTTTCGCTAAGTATTGCTTCACCAGCAAGAATTTGAAACGCACGGTCATACGCTGTACTGTGTTGTGCATCTTCTAGAGAGATCTGAGAATCAAGCATGTTGGCTAATGTTTTCTGGTGAGTGTAATTCCTGTATCAAGATTCATGATAGGACAGCTCCTTCGCGATACCATCAGGCTGACCCGGTCCTTGCTGCACTTCCAATAGAATTCTTCTCTTTTCTGATTTCCGCTGCGTTTGAAATAGCCAACATGCAAAAAAGGTAGTAACTCTGCTTAAAGACGGTCGTTTCCCTTGAACTTTTTTCTTCTCTGTTGACAAAACAAATATAGTTTGATGTTGGTTGGGAAGACAAGTCTTCTGGTCCCACGAATCGTTGCAGTGCTGCCCATTGCTTGAGGTGCCTCTGGGTCCTCTGACTCTATTATTGAACTACTTTCAGAGATACTAACATCTCGGCTGCGCTGAAGTTTGTCTAAAGCCTTTTTGTTTGTGTATGCTTGGTAGCATTGTCTGCGATAAGCTGCTATCGGTTTCGATTCATCTGTGTAAGAATTCTGTAGAACCGTAAAGACGTCGTCTACGCGAATGCTTGCTGCATGTCGCAACGTTCTCCAACTGGTTTGTGTAAAAGCCGTGAGAGGACCGGTAACATCATACGAATATGGCACAGGCAGTGCTCAGAGTCAATTTTTGCTGTCTGCTCTCTGCACAGACATCTGATGATATTCAAACAAAACTGCGAAATGATTTTGAATTTGAGATCTGTCAAGGTCAACAATAATGCAACAATAAATCTCTGACGTTCGGTTTGGTATATATAACTGTTCTAAAGACAACTTTACCTCTGATACTGTTGAAACTGAGTTAATTAGAGCTGAGTAGGGATACTTGGTCAAAAGAAGACAACAAGTAGTTTACTCACACATAAACTAATGTAGATAGGCGAAAGCTCTTACTTATATATTGCTAGCTGGAAGTTCATCTAGACCACAATCTGGAAGTGAATGCCTGCATTACTTTGAACTTTTAGCACTTAGGTCTTCATCGTCCAACTACGATGACGACTTTCATTTAGTCTGGAAGTGAATCTTCATTTAGTGCACTTGTATTACTTTGAATTTCTAGCACTTATTTAAGTCGTCATCGTCCAGTTACGATGACGTCTATCATCTAACTAAAACCACAATCTGGAAGTGAATCTTACATGTAGTGTCCTTGCAGTGAACTTTGAGCACTTAAATCTTTGTTGTCCAGTTACGATTACGTCTTTCTACGTGTAACATCCTTACGTCATACACTCCACATAACATCGTCTGTCTGGCGTGTTACTTGTTTCCCACACGCTCAGAAAATATTTTGGACTCTTTTGAAGCCAGCCAAATGACAAACCGACGAGGTTATGAGGCCAAGTGTCTGAGACTTGAGGTTGGGCAAGAGTACTACAGAAAGACCGTTGATTTACATTCGTAGGAGACCAGCAGACACCGTTTCATAGTCCACAACAAGGTAGCTTTGCAGCGCTTTCATTCTACGTGATGCCTGCTTGCCTGGACATCTAGGCTTTTGTTGGCAGCCTAATTCGCATTGGTACGGCTTTCTGTTTGCTTACAGTTTGTTCTACTGTTACTGTAATAGAAGTTGAACTGCTAATGAGCAATCTGGTTTAGTTTAGATCTCTAGGAAAGTTGACAGACGCACAACTCAAAAGGTTTGTCATCGCGTGTCATGTGATCACGTGAGATATCGTGAGCTATTGGGCTAATGCTGCGAGATAACAGGTTCACAATGTATGCTTTAGGTCTCAGTAGTTTGCATGGTGCGTTTTTACCTGTTTTGAGTGCTCTGCCGACTACAGAGTTAGCAAGCTCGCTGTACTGACGTATGTGCCACGCCCCTAAATTTTGTTGACGTGCGGCTACCTAACGGCCCCGGTATGGAGAGGCAAACAAGTGCAGTTGGAGTTCTGTCATACTGCTTTATCTTTTAGAGTTATCAAAACTTCCCCGGGCTTGGGGGGCTACGCAACTTCATAAAA